>NW_024538570.1:600000-829827 GCF_016647635.1 Suillus subaureus
ACCCTGCCGACACCTCAGAACTCCGGGTAATCACCAACGTCTCACTTGACACCCCTTTGACGAAAGACGGGACTAGCATCGCGGAGCAACAACCCAAGATCACCCCCCTGACACCACCTGCTGAATACACGAAGACAAGTAACAAAGCTCAGCAGTTTGCGCTAGCTGCCGGGCTCGAACAAAAGAAGAAATCATTTGAGGAACTCGTTCCCTCTTATCTTCACAACTTTGCCGATATCTTCGCAAAGGATGGCTTGAATCAGCTACCGCCGGAGCGACCTGGTATAGACCACCGCATAGAAACAAAGCCAGGTTTCATTCCTAAAACATCTAAGGTGTACCCGCTATCTGAAAAGGAGCAGACAGCGGTTAAGGCTTTTATTGACGAAAACATTCAGAAAGGGTTTATCTCCGAATCAAAATCACCGCAAGCCAGCGGTTTCTTTTTCGTAGGAAAGAAGAGTGGAGACCTCCGTCCTTGTCAAGACTACCGGTATATCAATGAATGGACCGTTAAGAACGCTTACCCACTCCCACTGCCGCTCTCCCTGGTCACTCGGTTACATGGTGCCAAATATTTTACGAAGATGGACGTCCGGTCTGGATACAATAACATCCGCATTCATCCGGAAGACCGATGGAAGGCTGCCTTCACCACAGAATACGGGCTTTTTGAGCCCAACGTCATGTTTTTCGGTCTCTGCAACTCCCCGGCCACTTTCCAGGCGTATATGAATAGAACATTCCAACAGGAGATTAATGAAGGATGGCTCGTTATATATATGGACGACATTCTCATATTCTCCAACGACCTCACTTCCCATCATAAACATACCCGACACATCCTTGAAAGAATTCGACAAGAGAAACTTTTCCTTAAACCGGAAAAGTGCACGTTCGACGCGGAAGAAGTGGAGTACCTCGGGATGATCATTCGCCCTGGATGTGTAGCAATGGACGACGCCAAGACCAACGGTATTCAGGATTGGCCTACCCCCACTTCGGTAAAAGAAGTTCGGTTGTTCTTGGGATTCTGCAACTTCTACCGGAACTTCATTTCCCATTACTCCGACATCGCCAGACCGTTAATTGATCTTACCAAGAAAGACGTTAAATTCCTTTGGACCGAACGATGCACGTCTGCGTTTTCTGAACTGAAAGAATGCTTTTTGAAGCAACCAGTCCTCCGCAACCCTGATCCCGCCAGACAGTTCGCAGTTGCCACCGACACATCCCTAGTTGCCACCGGTGCGGTGCTACTCCAGACGGACGATAATGGTGTCTATCACCCTTGTGGATATTTGTCTCAGACATTAAACCCCGCAGAACGAAACTACCAGATCTTTGATCGTGAACTCCTCGTGGTCATCCGCGCATTAACCAAATGGCGTCATTATTTGGAAGGAAATCCCCATCCCGTCATTGTATTCACCGACCATAAGAATCTCCTATACTTCAGGACAGCCCAGAAGTTGACCCGTCGCCAAGCACGATGGCAGTTAATCCTGTCATGCTATGACATTGAGCTGCACCATGTTGCAGGAACTAAACTCGTCGCTCCTGATGCCCTTTCCCATCGCCCCGACCACGGATCAGATTCCACCGACGATAATACCAATGAAACCCTCCTCCCAGATTCTATGTTCGTCCGACTCCTTGACGTTGAACTCATGACCACTCTGGTGAACCCCGATCCCTCCGACCCTGACCCCATCTTTACCGCCGCCTCTGATGCCCTGGATGGCATGTCCCTCCCTCCCATGAAATCCGCCCTCTCCGACTGGAAAATCACCAACGATATCCTTTATTATAAGGACCGCGCCTATGTCCGCCCCGCCGGACGGCGCCTCATTTTGGAACGATGTCATGACCACCCCACTGCCGGCCACCCTGGCCGTTTCAAGACAGAGGAATTGGTTAAGCGTGATTTTTGGTGGCCTGCTATGGGCACCTATATTCGTAAATACGTTGAGGGTTGTGCTCTTTGTCAGCAGATGAAATCCGATACTCATCCGACGACCCCCCCCCTTGTTCCCATTCCCTCCGTCGCCGCAGCCCCTTTCACCCAGGTCTCGGTCGATCTTATCACTGATCTTCCCCCCTGTAACGGTTTTGATTCTGTCATGGTCGTGGTCGACCATGGGCTTATGAAGGGGGTAATTCTTATCCCATGTACCAAAACCATAACCTCTGAAGGAGTCGCCAACAAATTCTTCAAATACGTCTACAGGCGATTCGGCCTACACGAGAAAGTCATTTCAGATCGCGGTCCGCAATTCGTATCCAAGTTCTCCCAGGCCCTTGCCAAACTGCTGAAGTACGATATAGCGGCATCGACCGCCTACCACCCCCAGACCGACGGACAGACAGAACGGCTCAATCAAGAGCTAGAAACGTATCTTAGAATCTACTGTCGAAACAACCCCGAAAACTGGGTAGAGCAGCTTCCTATGGCGGAATTCGTCCACAATCATCGCAAACACGACTCTCGCAATGCATCGCCATTCTTTCTTATGATGGGATACGAGCCACGAGCCCTTCCGCATGTCCTCCCCAGTTCTACAGTTCCTGCCGCAGAAGACAGACTCCGCACGCTCCAAAAGTCTAGAGAGGAAGCACTCTCTTGCCACAACCTTGCGATGCAACGTATGGCAGAAAGAACTCATGGGCAGAAGTATCATCCTTGGAAAGTTGGAGATAAGGTTTGGTTATCCGGGAAGAACTTAATCACACAGCTACCTTCGCGAAAACTCGCCCCCAAACGATATGGTCCATTCCCAATCACCGCCGTCCTATCCCCCATCACATTCACACTCCGATTACCATCCCAGTGGAAAGTTCACCCCACGTTCCATGCTTCCGAACTATCGTCCTATCACGAAACAGAGATTCACGGACCGAACTTCCACGATCCACCCCCTGACGTCATCGATAACGAGGAAGAGTATGAAGTTGATGCAATCTTATCGCACAAAGGAACGGGTAAATGAAGACACTATCTCTTATCTTGGAAAGGCTATTCGTCAGCCAGTAACGAGTGGGTTCCAGAAGAAAATCTTGGTAATGCCTCCGCCATCCTTGACGCCTATAAAAAGGCCCACGGATTATAGACTCTCCCCCAGAATGTCCCACCTCGAACGACTACGCCTTTGTATACTCCGTATTCAAGAACTCACAGCGGCCATGGACAACGTTGCTGAAGGAAACACTCACCCTCTAACTCTTCTCGATTATCAGACCGCCACCGCCGCTAATCTTGCACAACACGCATCTCCCCCTGAAACATCACCACCTGCTTCGGATTCCACCCTTACTCTCACCGACGACTCCACCCTCACAGACTACTTCTCAGTCATTGATCAAGTCGAAACCAGTGCCCTGTTCGAATCCGCTATCACCTCGCAGCAGTACGCTATTGAGATAGACCGTCTCCTCGGAGAAAGAGGAGCAATCTCTAGCGGCCTCATAATTAGGATTATCAGAGATGCCAGCCTTATTGACCGCACCGCTGCGCTTCTTGATGATGAACGTCATCAAACTATCTTTCATCACCTCCATATACGCATTCGTAATACCGCAATCCGTCTTCTTCCAGAAGACACCAGGGACGCTATCAGAGAAGCCATACACATCGTCACTGAACGAATTGCTCTCAACCCCATCACTAGACCACCATCACCCCATGTCACCGTTCCCGTACCACCGCCAGCTCCTGCTGCCACTACCGTGGAGCATCAGGATAATAATATCCCTCCTATTGCCGTACTTAACGTACCGGCTTCTCCTTCACCTGACCCAGTCGTCCGCACCACGCGACGACTCCCACTCAAACGAAGGTCTTCCCGCCTCGCCACCAAACGAGCCGCATCCGTCTCTCCTACCAAACCACCACTCAAGCGATCCCGATCACCATCTCCCCCAAACCAGTCCTCATCCGTCACCATCGTGAAAACGTCACTGGTCGATAATGTCATATGTCGTAATTGCCACACCGCTGGTCATCGACACAAGAACTGTCCCGCGTACTACTGCAGAGTCTGCAAAGAATACGCACCTGGTCACCTGTCAGTCTTTTGTAAAGACTTGAAGGGAGAAGCGGTCATTCCATTAGTATGGACTGACATCGGTTTTTACGACGCACTCGCTCGATGGGAGATTGAGCAGGACGCCATCGCTCACACTGAGCATTTGGCGCAATCTCTTACTATCACGGAGGAACAAGACGACCTCCTCGATTCCAACTACGACGCAGACCCCGTCTACTGGGCTAATCAAGATATGTGAAGTCGGTGACTTCATCGCTAAACGAGGGGTAATGTTACAGTAACGGTTGCCCCCTATCATTTTCTCTCGCTACCTTCCTCTGTATTACGTCATGACCGCATTTAGCCGTGCCATCACTAGACTATTCCTTTCTTTTGCTTACCTGTGTATCACAGCGCGACCGCCTCGTGCCATCGTTAGCTGACGTCATTCCCCTTATCTCTGACTCGTCTTGATGACATCATTTCCTTATCTCTGACTCGTCTCGATGATGTGTACGTACCGGCCCTAAAGCAGGCCTTACCTATATAAGCAGGGTCTTGTACTTAGCTAGACTTCACTTTAATCTACTAGGTTTCACCCAGAACATCCTTCGCTTAAGACCCCCAATCTTAAGCGTCCGCATCGATATTCAAGTCGGAGACACTCTCTCTAACTTGTCTTAAGAAGCCTTACATTCGTGAGGTTACGACCCGACTTTAGACGTCACTCTTATCGAGTGTCTATTGTCGCGCCTATCCTAGTCGACCTACGGTTTACCGTAACAGCTAGGGGATTTCAACAGACATCACCCCCTATGGGATGAAGACCAAAATATGCAACTATTTACTAATCAATATCTTAACGCAGCACAACCACTACTCAACCTTATAGCCAACTACAGAATGATCATGATGTTACCAAAAGGCCTGCCGACCCTCCAATCCTCTAGTTCAAAGAATTGGACTTGCCCAGACAACATTTTTTGCACTGAACACACAGGAGAATCATTCATCAGCTGCACCACTAACCCTGCATTACAAGGACCAGCAACAGACCATGTCCCCATTCTCAGTATACTCAAGCTTGAAATTCCCCAAGCCACTACAGAGATCAAGCACAACTTCTGTGAAACAGACTGGGAGGAATTCAAGAGACAACTAGAGCTCGAGCTGGCTAAGATCCCACCCACTCAACCATTAGTAGCTAATGACAAATTCCAAACAGCAGCCAGCAATCTTACAACCTCCATTCAAGCCACCATCAAACAGGTCATCCCAAAGTCCAAGCCAAACCCCCACTCCAAATGGTGGTGGACCAGAGAACTAACCATGATGAGGCAAGAAGTCGCAAAACTCAGTCACCTGTCATATCGGAACAAAAATTATGCTAACCATTACAGTCATGAGGAACACCACATTAAACATAATCAGTATGCTGAAGCCATCAAGCAAATCAAGAAGGAACATTGGACAGCTAACAAGTACCTTACAGCTACGGCAGGTGATGGCAGACTATCAAGAATCCCCACACTCAAATGCCCAGGAGGAGGCACAGCAGACACTAATGAAGAAAAAAGCGCAGCTCTAGTGCAAGCTTTCTTCCCACCACCCCCTGAAACCACCTCAGTACCTGAGGACTTCAACTACCCAGAGGCAGTCCCAACATCAGCACCAATAACCTCTGACTAGCTCCAATAACCTCTGACCAGCTCCAATGTAGTATCTCAAAGTTAAGCCCATACAAGGCCCCAGGCCCTGATGGGATTAGTAATATAATCTTTAACCGCTGCACTGACCTGCTATGTCCCTATCTCCTCCACTTATTTAGAGCAGTCTTCACACTCAACACGTATTACAACCCATGGCGCAACTTCACGACAGTAGTGCTACAAAAATCAGGCAAGCCTGACTATACTGTTACTAAAGCTTACAGACCAATCGCACTCCTCAATACAACCTGCAAGCTATTAACTGCCGTAGTAGCTGACCAAATGACATACCTGCTAGAACATCATGAACTCCTTTCTAGTACACACTTTGGTGGATGACCTGGACGATCCACCATGGACTCTCTTCACCTTCTCAAGGCAACCATCAAAGATGCCTGGCGACAAGGAAAGGTAGTATCAGCACTATTTCTAGACATTGAAGGAGCCCTCCCCAATGCTGTAACTGACTGTTTGCTACATAATATGCGCACATGTTGGCTCCCCAAATCATTAGTTAGCTTCACCAAACAATTACTAACAGGAAGATGCACACAGCTAAAATTCAATGGCCACCTATCAGAATGGATCCCAATCACTAACAGTATAGGCCAAGGAGACCCTCTCTCAATGATCCTGTACATAATCTACAACTCCAATTTAGTCAATATAGCAGTAGGCCACTCAAAAATGGAACAAACCCTTGCCTTCATTGATGACACTGCATTCATTGCCATCGGCAAAAACTTCCATGAAACGCACACTATCTTGAAGGACATGTTGGAAAGAGAAGGAGGAGGCTACATATGGGCATGAGATCATAACTCCAAATTCAAAACATCCAAATTTGTGCTAATGGACTTTTCTATGAATTCAGTGAAGGACTGACCGCCCTTAGTCACTTGCAGCACCATGATCACGCCAATGGCAACACACAAATTTTTGGGGGTTATCCTTGATCAAGCACTGAGATGGAAAGCACACATAGCATATGCCATCGCAAAAGGAACAGCATATGTCTTACAGCTGCATTGTATTTCATCTACCTCTACAGGTGTCCCACTCTCATTAATGCATCAGTTATATTTATCAGTAGCCCTACCCAAAATGCTCTACACAGTCAATCGCTGGTTACACCCTATTTTCATCGGAAATGAAGACAAGCAGCAACTTGGATCCATTGGAACAGCCCAACACCTAGGCCGTGTCCAAAGACTAGCTGCACTAAGTATCACAGGAGCAATGTGTACTACAGCCACTGACATATTAGAAGTCCACACGAAACTGCTACCAATGGAGCACAGGATGCAGAACCTCTGCTATCAAGCAGCAGTACGACTAGCCGTTCACCCTAAGTCCCACCCTATGCACAAACCAGTCTGGAAAGCAGCCAAGAAGTACATCAAATGTCATCGATCATCTCTCCACCATCTATTCCACACCTCCCAACTCAACACCACCTCCATTGAATCCATCACCCATAGCAGACACCCACCAAACAACTGCAAATTATACTCAACTTACATCACCAAAACAAGAGAACAAGCTATAGCAAAGCATGATGCCAATGAAGACAAGATCAAGATATATTGTAATGGTTCAGGCATAGATGGAAATGTGGGCGCAGCAGCAGTTTTATATAGATGAGGACATCCCTGCCCAAGCACGCTAAGATACCATCTTGGCTCCATTGATGAACACACAGTATATGAGGCAGAATCAGTAGGACTGACACTAGCAGCGCAGCTCCTCTCAGCAGAGGAGGATATCATGTACCCTGTCACAATATATGTCAATAAGCAAGCAACAATCAAATCTGGTGACCTGTTTTCTACTAAACTGGGCCACTACCTGATAGACCACTTTCACAGCACAATAGATGGGTTGAAGAAAGCTAGCAAGGATCATAACTTCAAGGTCAAGGTCCATTGGATCTTGGGTCATGGTGGAGTAGAGGGCAACAAGAAAGCAGATCAAGAGGCAAAGACAGCTGTGAAGAACCAGAGTGACAACAGTGCCATCCACTGCCTTCCACCATATCTGAGAAAAGGCATTCTCCCAAGCAGCCTCTCTGCACTGAAACAAGCACAGCATCAGGAATCCACAGAGAGATGGGGTAGATACTGGTCCAATTCCCCTCACTATGCGCGCACCATTGAAGTAGACCCCCACCTCACTGCAGCAAGCAAATCGTTCATCTCCCATGCCCAACACCTACCAAAACGCCACATAAGTCTCCTGCTATGGCTCCACACACGTCACATAACACTCAACCAACACCTACACCGCATCAGGAAAAGCACCACTCCCAACTGCCCTCACTGTGAAGGTGTCCTCGAGACAGTACAACATTACCTTCTGCTATGCCCACACTACACACACAATAGACACATCCTTACCTCCATCCTCAAAAGATGAGCCTCATCCATCATGTATTTGCTCACCAATGCTAAGGCCACAGTGCCGCTCATACACTTTGTCAATAGCACCAGAAGATTGAAGCCCACTTTCAGTGACATTCCCCCTTCCTCATGCTGAAATCAGATAACAATTGTACCCATAAACAGATCAGCAACGCATGATTCCCATCTACACACCTTAATTATTATCACTCGCCAACACAGGGCAACAGGCACCATCTGATGGCCCATCTGGAGAATTAGCCACAAAGAGACCTAGGAGACAGACAGGGCAGAGAATTTTCATCAAAGAGACACAGTACAAAAGGTTTTATCAGCAAGCACATCACGCTGGACCCATCCTACCTCTTTCTTTCTTTCTTTCCACACTCCATTTCACTCACCTCATGCAAAGATCACTTAGGCAATCCAAGTACATGTATATTCCCCAACACATGACAGGCCCATCACAATCACAAACTGTATTAACACAGACCCATGGAGTAGCAGACTCATGCATCTAAAACGGCCAGCAGGAACAGTGGACTGGCAGGGATCAAACCCTCATCAGGGCATTTGCAGAGTAGGAGACACGGTGGAGGACACAGGTGTCCTCCTTTCCTAGATAGAAATGTCCTACATAGGGTACTGTACCCCAACCAGACAAAAATTGGATTTAAAAAAAAAAAAGATGATAGCATAGTTGCATCATGTTGGGATTCCAAGAGCAGGCTGTTGTCAAGGTTGAACATTGATGCAGCAACACAGGAATCACAGCCTCAGGGTCTGCAACTACATGGAACAAGGGAATTGTCTGATTGGCATCAGAAGGGCTCCTGCATTCCTCACTTATCAGAGGAGATGACAATGTGTGCAAGAGTGTTTTACTATAATAAGGCATGAAAGAGCTGCTCAGCCTCTGTCCAAGCCAAAGGATCAACATACATTGCAAAGTATTTCAGCAAAGGAATTTCTGAATGTTGCATGACTGTAATGATATCTGCAGCAGTTTGTACACGAGAAGATGGTGTTGTGTTATTGGAATGAGACAAAGTTGAGAATAGGCCAGTCCAATGGGCAAAAGTCATTCTGAATCTTCAGCATGAGAAGGGCAGGAAGGTCAGAGGTGGACAGGACCAAGTTAAGAGCCATGTGCACTAACAGACGCTATCAGACAGTAAGGATAACTCATCCATTGTACTCTCACCAAAGGTTTTAATGGACAGGTCCTCCAAAGTAGCACAGTGGGTGACAACAGTTTTCAAGTCCAGTTGAACGACCAGTAGTACACAACGACGTAGCATTTGAAGATGCAGCTAATCAGATCTCGAGCCGCTGATAATGACAGCAACCTTGGGAAAATGCATGTCTCGGTCGGGAGGACTGAGAAAAGGTGAAAATGGTCGCTGGAAGATATTTACAATGACCGCACACAGGCAGCGTGGAGCAAGAATTGATTGGTTTCATGGTCAGATAATGGGTTGACGCCTCAAGAGGACCAGGGGTACTGCGTTTAGATCTTCGTTGAGCTGATGAACGAATGGGTAAAGCGCAACCAGTTCACACTGACCTTTCTGGCAGGACAATATACCATGGGATGTAGCCTCAGTATACAACCTAGCAATGGTTCGGTCCCGTTCAACTTAGCCCATAGCCAGTTCATGGAAAGTTTTGCGTGTCCTGGCAAGCATGATAAAAGATTTTCGAGACAACCACTTCTTCGAGCAAGTATATGATAGGTCCAGAATTTGATTCATGTACGAAAATATCTCAGACAAGCAGACTTGATCATAGAGTGCGCGATTTAGTTCTGTGGCACTAGCGCTAGCCCTAGGCCTGACCACGTAATGCTGCAACGTAGGCCGCCAAATACATGTCATCACACCCGGGCCCGTCTGCCATGCTTCTCCAAATACAATGTTCCCGTTCGGTTTTACTCACAGTAAGTCTACAGATAAAGTGTCTTGTCGTACGATTCAGTGACCATTCGTCGTTTATCGGGGAAGACTGTGACGAGCTGTGACTGCGGTTATGGCGTCGTCATGACCTTCAAACGTTGGACGAGGGGTGGTCACTAGATCGATGCGGCCACAATGAACCATCCGTCGTTTGTGATGGATTTTGAATCCCAGTGAAAACTGACTGTGACGGGAGGAGGTGTGGTGTGACGATAAGTGATTTTGTCAACAGCTCAGTGGAAAAACATACGAGAACATGATATGACACGTAGTGAGCGAATCCGCACATTTCAATATATGCGGGGGCGGGTTTCCTCATGCACATAGGTGCTTTTTTCAATGTAAAACATATTTGCGCATTTGAACGCATATACTCGCTCCCTTACCAAATGGTCTAAAATGTGCGCAAATATGCTTGAATAATATCTCGCTCCCCTTGCCAGACGGTTGAAAATGTGCGCAAATATGCTCAAATAATATTAGGCACTGTAGCAACGGGGGTACAAAAGGTGGTACAAAAAAGCTCAAACACACAAATAGCGGCTTGAAAACATGACATGTGCGGACAGCGGCTCGAAAACACTCGAAAACATTGTAGGAAATGCATATGTCGGATGGTGCAGGATCGGATGGTGCTGAATCTAATAAAGTCGTCCTTCGGAGACAGCTTTGGTCCATGTATCGGTAGCGACCTAGTAGATGATGATTTAGAAGGTCCATCGAGAGAATCAAGGACATACGAGTGCAGCTGCTTCCTCGTGACTTCGGAGCAAGTTGGCGATTTACGAGTTCTGACCATCCTCCACGCAGGGTCTTGCGAATAGCTTTGACTGTTGCTTCAGGGACCGGTTCTCCGTTTTCGCCTTCAAGGTAAGGAATTTTCCCGCGATGAAGCCCTTGTGCACTAGCTCGTTCCGCCCAATCCAAGAATGCGTCCTGGTTCCAAAATTTGACCTTGGGATGTGTCTCACGAGTCGGCTGTTTGGTGTTACTGGTGCAGGGTGCTGCCAGTGATAGGTGCGTGCCTTTGGAGCCAAGAGACTCCACAGCTTCGTCAAGGCACACAGAGGAGGCGAGCTGGTGAAACATTGCCCTATCATTACATTAGAGAATGCACATGAAGTACATACAAAATCTTACTGTATAGTATCACGTTCAATGGAGAGTTTGGTGACTTGTGCTTCCAAGATTCCGCAACGCTCTCGCAAGGCTTGGTTTTTGTGCATATATGCGCCCTAAAACATACAGTAAGTTAATAGAAACAGTAGCAAATGACTCACCTGCTGAAACAAGCTGAATTGAGGCTGCGGGACTTGCACTGGGGGTGGTGAGAACGAATCTGCCTCGGGTGACGTCATATTTGCCAAGGAGGGTCCAGGAGAAGGCGTATAAGACCCTGAAAATGCACTGTTGTTCCAGAGGCTAGCCTCCCTCGCCAGCCATACTGAACATACTAGAACTGTAAGAATTATAAAGTCAGTGATAGGACAGACTGGCTCGATATAAAGTAAAAGCAAGACTGTCCGAGTCTGTATTCGATATTCTGTCTCCGCCAGAAAATACCGAATCGAGAAACTTGAAGTTCTCGGTCTCGACATGGTACCTTTCATTTCACGACTTACCACACATCGATGTCTTCCCCGACTATCATTAGCTCATCCAACATCACGATGCTCGGGGATATACATTGTGTGGCCTCCCGAAATTATATCTCGAGCACACACAGAGGCTGGAATTTTCTGCGCACTCGCTTGTAGTAGTAGGCATGTTTTCTATAGATTGAACATACACATGCGCCGAAGTGCGACGTTTCTGTAGATTGTAGACACGCAAAGTAAAGCAAGGAGAGGTTATGCAAAGAGAACAAAGGGAAACACGCGAAGTTAACACTTTACAATGCAATGTTGCAAGCACGACGTGTGCAAAGAGTCAGATTATGATAAACGAGCATATCCGAACATGTAACTAAAAAGGAAAATCATTTCTAAGCATGTGACGACTCCTCCCGTCACAGTCAGTTTTCACTGGGTTTGAATCTTGATGGAGTTCTTTTTGAGTACGGTTCAAGTAAACTTGCTCTGGTGAAGGTGGGCGTCTTACTTCTAGCTGTGGTAGTGTGACAACATCAAACTGACTCGTGTCCCATTTAGACGCTCATGAGGCAGTTCGCATGATAACGGTCCTGTTGTCGTACACATCTTCCTCGACAAAATAGCTTTCTTTAGATGACATCGTTTCCTGACTCACTGCTCCGCCCGGATTTGACATGGTGCAGCCATTATTTCTTGGCAGCGGCCTAACACCAGTGCCGCAAGTGCTACTAGTACTCCAGCACAGTATCACCATCTGATATAGTTCCTCCCTGGTTCATGACTGCTCGCAGGTTGCTCTGTGATATCTATGTCGTGGGAACAGCTTCATAAACTACACAGGCAGCGTCATGTTATGGATCCTCTGAACTTATTGCGTATTATTACTTGTGAACAGTGCATCGAGCTTGATGGGGTTCTTTCTGATAGACTGGGAAGACCCTTTGCAGCCTTTGGGATCACGTTGGAGGAATCTCGAGTGCTCTTGAGCGCGCTCCCAGGTGGGCCTAGCTTGATCGACATTTTGTAGGACTCGAGATGACGAAGTCCCCGATATACAGGCGGGTGTTGTATCACGATGTGAAGTTCTTTACTGATAAATTGCCGGCGCGTTGATCCGATTTGCAACATTTCGTTATCAGCACCTCACGATGGGCTGTAGAAGATGAGGACGTTGTGAATTTGCTCGCTACGCCTTCTGACCCTGCGCAAAGTAGGTCTGGTCTTCTCAATTGGCATGATGCAAAATCTATTTTTCAACCAGGGAGGTTGTGTACTCTATGGCATTAATATCCAGACAAATCGGTCATCCCGTCCATTTCCACTTCTCCGACTTCGCGATTGCCGCAGTGTCAAACAGCGGTACTTGCAATAATTGCCATCACATTCTACTTCATCCAAGAAGCTTTGTGCCTCTCACAGCCAAACCCATGCGAATTTTCCTTTCAGTATTCTAATGGCACCCCCGATACTGCAGGGAATAAGCACCACACGGGAGGAGGTACTTACCAACCTTGGCGCTGCCATACTAGTAAAAATTGGATCGACTTAAGAAGTGTAACAGCAAGCACAATGACTCACTGACCTTGTGTTTTTGTACATCTTCGAGGTTCTACTTGTCCTTCTTCAAGCTCTCCTCACTTGTCAATTGCATTTCCAGAACCCAGATCTTTCTTCCTGTGGTATTCCCACTTTACGCTCGCAGTGCCCAGGGTCACCAAAATTACGTATTTACGAAACGCCGACGTGCTAGCCAACTAAAGTCAGCAGGCAGTGAAACTTGCGAGGACATCACCGCACTTGAAAAAAAAACCATGCACTCTGCCCCGGGCTAATTTTCCTGCACTACCAAAGTGATCGCTGGCGAAATGAGCAACTTCTATCCGCTGTATTAAGATGATTCCCAGGGCGCTGGCGCTTCCCCATCAATATTCATTCAAGCGGTGAACAGAATTTCTATGTAAATTTTTCATCAGCAGGCTAATTGCAGGGCAGGTACGATTTATGTAGTTTCTCATGATTTACCATCATCCGGGAATCCATGACGAGCCTTTGACCAACTTCAATTCAGGCACATCGGGCCGCTGAGCAGCCTGGTTACCCTACACCTCCCGACGAGATGACTACATATAAAACGCCCCTCCCCCACCAACATCATGTCGTGTAGTCCAACCATTGTGATCAAGATGTGGGCCCTCACGTCGCTGCTACTTGCGGGCGTCGCCCAAGCAGCCATTCCCAATCTCATGCTTCGTGGTATGCAGTTTCTCCCAAAGATTCCAGTGCCGGAACGTTCTATCACTTCGCCGAATGGCACAGCACTACCAAACATCACAACCACCTATTACTTCGACCAGCTCATCGACCACAATAATCCAGACCTTGGAACATTCCAGCAGCGATACTGGATGAATTGGGAGTTTTATGAGCCTGGTATGTCGCGAGGGTCGAGATGCGCTTCAAGTGATATTGATATGTGCATTCAAGGCGGTCCCATTATATTGATGACGCCCGGAGAAGATAACGCAGATGGTTAGTTTTACTATAATTGATTTGTTGCCTTTCTCTCAAAGTACTTGAGTTCAGGTTACAAAGTCTACGTTACCAATGACAGCATCAATGGTCTCATTGCTCAGCAACAAAACGGTGCAGCCATCCTCATCGAACACCGTTTCTTCGGTGATTCCAATCCATACGACAACCTCACGTCACAATCTCTCTCGCTCCTCACCATCCAGCAGGCCATCGATGATCTCGTGTATTTTGCGACCACAGCCGACCTTCCCATGTCCGGGGGTGATGCTGTGAAACCAGGTCAGGCGCCATGGATATTGGTCGGAGGAAGTTACTCGGGAGCCCTTTCCAGTTATACGATGGTCAAGTGAGTGCCACCAACAGATGTTGTTTTTTCAGCACGGTGATCGGCTCAAAGCAAACCGGGAATTTTCTGGGCTGGATATTTATCTTCTGCTACCGTGGAAACGATCACGTATGTCACTTTATTGCGATCATCGCTGACTTCTATTGATATGATGGATTACTTCTCTCTTCCTTTATAATCACCTCTGACATGGATGAATATGTGGTCGCTTATTGAATTCCGGCCTCTTCTGAACCAAAATTAGTGACTATTATGATTATTTCACCCCTATTCGCGAGTACATGCCACAGAACTGTTCTTCTGATGTCCAGGCAGTGATCGCCTACCTGGATAAGATGTACATGGCTAGCGACACAGCCGGAATCCAGACGCTGCAGGAGGCATTTGCCCTCGGCGGTCTCAATCATGTAGGCGATTTCGCCTCCGCACGTGAGTCGTCCTTGTGCTTCGTTCACTCTTAATACTTGCGCAGAACGGATGCCTGCACTCCCTCTGATTCGCGCAAGGTCTTTCAGCTTGTTTTGCCTTCGGGTGATTATCCTCTTCATTCATGTCGCATCACCCGTTTGGGTGTGAATGCATTTGTCCTTTATCGATGTTTTTTTCCCAATTTGGCCTACTGTCTTTTATTCCAACTGACTCTGCTCGGATCAATAGTTCAATACAACCTATGGGATTGGCAATCTCTGCAACCTGATAACGGCCCAGGATCAATGTTCTATCAGTTCTGCGATGCGCTCGAAGTCAAGGACGGTGTCAATGCCGGACCTGATGGGTGGGGACTTGAGAATGCTATTAACTCCTGGGGCAACTTTTGGAACACTACATACTACAGCTATAGTACGGTGGTCCGTTTCATTTTTGATTTGACATGGCTAATCTGGATGGTGAAGCCTGTCAGGATCAAGATGCCGAGTACGTGTTTTTGGGACGTAATGTCGTTCGCACTGCCTGACGGTGAAGCTAGGGACTGCCTTGGGTCGTTTGATCCAACTATCAGCTACTGGACTAATATCACTGTGGATAATCCAGGCAGGTCGTGGTTTTGGATGGTGTATGCATTCTCATTCGCATCGATATCTAATCTGACAATCTCGCTAGGTGCAACCAAATCGGTTTCTACCAGGTTGGTCCCCCTGAAGGCCAACCTGCGATCGTGAGCCGCATCATCCAGACCAGTTTTGTAGAGGTACGTAGACTTGATCTGACAAATGAATATTCACCAACATAATCATCAGCGTCAATGTGTCAACATGTTCCCTCAAGCCTTCGCCTCTCCGCCTGATACACCCACGGCAGAGACAAATGCAATGTACGCTGGTTGGAACGTGGATGTCCCACGTATCTTCTTCTCCAACGGCTTGCGCGATCCTTGGCGCGGGGGAACCGTGTCTGCTGATGGGCTGAATAAGCCCAACACCACTAGTATGCCGATCTATATGAGCGACGGGTTCCACACCTCGGACCTGATAACGTATAATGGCATTATGGATCCGACTATCGCGGTCGTGCAGAAAGCAGGATTAATGTACATGAAGGAGTGGCTTGCTGAGTGGAAGCCTTCTACGTAGTAAAAGATCGAGTTGTTGAGACTTGTGCACAGGCAAGTTATCTATCCATAACTCATCATTCTATACGTCTCAGGGTGCAATGGACGGTTCGTGGTTCCTTCTGCCACTCAGGAACCAGCATCCGTGGTATTCGAAAGCCCTAGTTAACTGGTTTATATTTTTTCCGTAATGCACCTGTAGTTCCAGTGCCAGTATAAGTTGGCTGAGTTCTGGGCTGATTTTTTCTGATAGGTCCTCCATTGAGGATCACAATCACAGTGCCGGAGGCGCTCGACCAAGAGGAAATGCTGAAGGTTGTGAGTTTGCGACCGTGATCTTGACATTTTTGACTTGCTTAATGAGTTTTAGCGATGTGACGCGATGAAAGGCGGTATCAAAAGGCAAAAATGGACAGCAGTCCGTGGCTCGACGTTGCAACTTCGACTGAAGATACACAACACCCCGGGTCGTTCAAAAACGATCTTTAGGGCCAGTTGCCAGCGAGTTTTTTGATACCCGGGCACAGTTGCTTTTTACTTTGACGTCTACCTTTCTTAAGCTTGATCGCTGAACTTCGCGAGTGCACTGATTGGCAGAAAGGACTCAGGAATTGGTTGTTGTAACTTGATAAAAATTGCTTTCGCGTATATGATGTGCTATCAAGTACATGATCAATTATCGCTTCACTACGGCGTACATTCATACCACAAGCTGCGTACAGCTGGACATTGGCTGAACACGTCAAGAATGCAAATACCAAAAACACGGCTCCAGTGCAAAGCCACAAAATACGCAGCAGCGGCAAATGTTTTCGTGACTTTTGGTGCGCATTGTGCACAACGGTATTATCAATGGTGTCGTGATGAACTCTACACTTCTACTAGTCGTAGCATACTGTATGTATTATCGACATTAATACATAGGTGTTTAACAGCCTAGAATGACAATCAACGGGCTTTAATAGTGATAATGGAGTCAGTAAATCTATTTCCCTACAGGACATGTCGATAACAACCACAGTAACACGTCGCTGAGGCTCGGGGCCGAGTCATGGTATTTACTAGCTTCGTGAAAGTCAGTGATCTGGCCGCACTCTGGGGCCAAAGTCTAATACGATGGGCTAGTCTAAGGCTGGGTTCGAGCGGAGTTGCAATGTTAACGTTGCGTTCGTGCCTCCCACCCTCGCTGCCGTATACCAACTTGTGAGTTACATTTGTTTATTCGAATTTCCGCTATTTCGTTGCACTAGCTAACGGCATTCGGCGGAAAGCCTGCTGCACCTCCTGCTACCACTCTCCTGCACCTGCCGCCCTCTTACTTGCGTTGAGTGCTCTCCTTCACTAATCGAATCATCGACCGCCTTCTCTCGTGTACTCTCGTACCGTCTTACATGAGTCATCTCACTGCACCTCGTGCCTGCCACCGCCCTTGCGCATAATCTGCACTCTTGCATGCTTATGTTTCTACCGACTCCAGGTCTGTGTAACGTCTTTCAAGAGTTTCCGGCCAGCCCGAAGTTTGTCTGCCCACCGTCTCACATCATCCGCTGATTATCCTGTCCCGTCCAGCCAGCACACAAGGCGTGGGTCTGTTCTCACCATCTAGCACTCTGAATCCACCGCCAACAACTGAGTCCTGCACACCATGTGACCAGCAGACGGAAGTTGGTACCTTCTTTGACGCCTTACGAACACATCACGAGCTTGCACAGATATCACTTCTCGACCTTACTTGATTCGTCATCGTACACACTTACTCAAGGATGACACCCGCCTTCCGCAGCATCATAGTGCCTGTGAACATCGCTCTTGACTTGCTACCGCTAGCAATAGTAACCTGTCATTCGCTATATCATCCCATGCAGTGCATTATCTATGGGCTATTGTGAAACATCTTGCCTGGGGCTACTTGGTTGGGCAGAATACGAGGTGCGGTTTGCCCTCTTTTATGACCCAACGAATGAGATGGAAACGCACGTCGATGTGCTTTGTGTGAGTGCGGTACTGACGATCTCCTGCTAGCACGATTGCGGATTGGTTGTCTGATAAAAGGGTGGTAGGTTTGTGGGGGCGAGTTCGCTGATCAATGAATACGTCCATAGCGCCTCCTTTACTACGTGTGTAACATGCTTGCTCTCTGTCGTGGGCAACGAGTCGATTTTCTGTTGCCTTGATGACCACGAAACGGCCCTTCCATCAACGACAAGTTCCCCCATGAACTGACCCTCGCTTATCGTCGTCATAAAATAATACGTTTCATCAGGCATACAAGGATGATCTACGGACAAATCAAATGATAAAATTAATGAGGAATGGTGCAAAAGAATGATGGTAGTGATGGCTCGTTGTGACTTCTTGAATTTCTTAATTTGCGTGCCTCGTGCGGCACGCTGTGCAGTCTGCAGACAAAAGGTTCTTCTAAAATAGGGCCTTATCTTAGAGCCTTCCTGACTTATGGGGCCCGCAGCTTGTGAGAAGGTGGAGAAAGAGCCAGCGGGCAACGAGAGGTGCCACGAAGGTAGAGAAAGAACCAGCAGCCAATGAGAGAGACGGCGGGCAATAAGAGAGACGGCGGGCAATGAGAGAGACGGCGGGCAATGAGAGAGATGGCGAGCGATGACAGATTCTGACAGGACTGGCGTAGTCAGACAACCTTGGGCGGCTGATGCGCGCTGGCCGGGAACCCCCGAAAATGACTGCACGCGGAGTCTGCGTCAAGTCCGTGCAGACTTCAGACTGCCCAATTCTCGAACTTTCTGAACTTCAGTAACATCGCCATCCCAGTGGGCCAACGAGTGCCAAAAGGGGATTCCTTCAACTTCTACTTGTGCACGATTCAGAAACTGTGGTACAACTTCAAGCTGGTCTTCTCTAAAGTAGCTCACTTAGCCATGCTGGCCATCGTGTGGCGTGTAGTTCTTCTCCCACCCGACGCATGTGCTGCAAGAATCAGATGACAGGTTCTCATAGGATATTGTTGTCTTCCAGCCGACCTTTTGCCATGGCATTCAAGCGGTGATCGCCAAGTAGTGCTAGCTTCTAAATCTTTACTGAAGTCCGGCCACCAAGCATGTACGCATAGTACTTGATCAGAATCTAAAATTACCGATGATTCTCAGCCGTGCGAGTTCAAGGCCGTCGAGCAATCTGCAGCTAGTACGTCCAATTATAATCCTGAGAACTCCCCACATGTTGTTGCTGAGTCTTGCGAAGTCAAGTAAGTAGCACATGTTTCAGAATTCAAATCAGAAGTGTGGTGCCTCGCTGTGGTTATAAAAGGTCTTTCCTTGACCATCGTCATGTCGTCAAGTGCCATCCCTGTCATCAAGGTTCGACATGATGTGGGCCCTTGCATCGCTCCTGCTTGCAGGTCTTGCTCGAGCAGCTGCCCCGAACGCCATGCTTCGCGGCATGCCTTCTCTACCAAAGTTCCCGGTGCCGGAACGTTCTATTACTTCGCCGAATGGCACAGCACTCCCACCCATTACAACCGTCTATCACTTTGATCAGCTCATCGACCACAACAATCCGGACCTCGGGACATTCCAGCAACGATACTGGATGAACTGGGAGTTTTACGAGCCCGGTATGTCGTGAGGATTGAGCTTCGAGTAACGTCAACCTGATGCATTGAAGGCGGCCCCATCATCTTAATGACGCCTGGAGAAGCTGACGCGGATGGTTAGTTTACCATCCTTGGTTTGCGACTTTCTCTTAAGCACTTGGTTTTTAGGCTACGAGGCCTACACTACCAATGAAACTATCAATGGTCTCATCGCTCAACAACAGAATGGTGCAGCCATCCTCATCGAACACCGTTTCTTTGGCTATTCCAATCCATACGACAACCTCACGTCACAATCTCTTACGCTCCTCACCATCCAGCAGGCCATTGATGATCTCGAGTATTTCGCCAATACCGCTGATCTTCCCATGCCTGGGGGTGATGCTGTGAAGCCAGGTCAGGCGCCATGGATACTGATTGGAGGAAGCTACTCGGGGGCCCTCACGGGTTGGACGATGGTCAAGTGAGTAACTTACCAGAAATGTTTGTTTGTTTCCGTTAATGATTTGCGTAAAGCAAACCGGGACTGTTCTGGGCCGCATATGCATCTTCTGCGGTCGTAGAAGCAATTACGTATGTCACTTTATTGAAATCACCGTTTATGTCCCATTGATGTGATTGTTTCTTCGACCGTTATCATCACCTGGATATATCTCCATTGCAACATGGTCATTCATTGAAATGCGGCTTCATTCGACCGCAACAGTGACTATTATGGGTATTTCACCCCTATTCGTGATTACATGCCACAGAACTGTTCCTCTGATGTAGAGGCAGTGATTGCCTACCTAGATGGGATGTACGCGGCTAATGACACCGCTGGAATCCAGACCCTCAAGGAAGCATTTGGCCTCGGAGATGTTGTACACGTAGACGATTTCGCCAGTGCACGTGAGTTGTCGTCCTTTATTCAGTTTTATGTATTTGCGTAGAACGGACAGCACGGTCCGAAGGGCTTCTGATCCGCGCAACATCTGTAGTTGATATTACCCTCACCAGCGTGTGGGGTTCTTCCTTTTCCATATGGTTACCTCAAATTTTCCTTCTGCGATATTCTTTTTCTTAAACTATTCTGCTGCCTTCTTGACTCGACTGACTCTGCTTGGGCCAACAGTTCAATACAACCTATTTGATTGGCAATCTCTGCAGCCTGATGTCGGCCCGGGAGCAATGTTCTTCGAGTTCTGTGATGCACTTGAAGTCAAGGATGGCGTTAGCGCCGGACCTCAGGGATGGGGACTTGATAATGCTATCTACTCTTGGGGTAACTTCTGGAATACCACATACTACGACTACGGTATGCAGTCCCCTTGATTTCTGATCGATGTGGCTAAACTTGATAGTAAAGTCTGTGGAGACGAGGATGCTGAGTATGTACCCTTGAGACGTAGTCTTCCAGATTGGCTGACGGTAAAGCTAGAACTTGTCTTGGGACGTATGACACGAGCCAGTCCTACTGGACTAATGTTACCATAAATAATGCAGAAAGGTCATGGTTTTGGATGGTGTATGTATTCTCAGTAGTTCGAATATCCACTCTGACAATTATTACAGGTGCAATCAAGTCGGATGGTACCAGGTTGGTCCCCCTGAAGGCCAGCCTGCAATTGTGAGCCGCATCCTCCAACCCATTTACGAAGAGGTACGTATATTGGATACGAAACATGAGCATTGTTCAACATAGTCTCCAGCGCCAATGCGTGAACATGTTTCCTCAAGCCTTTGCCTATCCACCTCAGCCGACCACTGCACAAACCGACATGATGTATGACGGTTGGAACATGACTGTTCCACGTCTCTTCTTTGCCAACGGCCTGCGCGATCCATGGCGCGAAGCAACTGTCTCTGCTGATGGGCTGAATAAACCTAACACCACCAGCATGCCAATCTACGAGGGCGATGGATTCCACTGCTCAGACCTGATCACGGAGAATGGCATTGTAGACTCGACTATCGCGGTCGTGCAGGAAGCAGGATTGATGTATATGAAGGAGTGGCTTGCTGAGTGGACGCCGTCCGCGTGATAATAGACTGAATCATTGGGATTTGTGAATAGGCAAGTTGTTTATATTAGTAACTTTATTATATGTCTCAAAACGGATCCCGCTGGTTCCTTGTGACCACTCAGGAACCCGCACTGTATGTGCAGCGTTGTCCTTGAGCTCTATAGTTCAAGCAGTATTCATCGTCTTTTATAGAAATTCATTTGAGCGAAGATTATATTCTATGTAAGTTTGAGGAACGAAAACGTAGATAGAATGAGGTCTATGCGGCGGCACAGCTTTTCGAAGTTCGCATCCTTCTTGCTTCATACTACCGCGTAGTATTTGCAAGTCTTCTACTGCTAGACTACACTATCGTTTCGTCGCACCCGCCCTCCTCTCCCTTATAGCAGCTAGAATCTCTTAATGTGCGCAAGATCCTCAAATCAAGACGAAGAATCGAACAGAATTTAAATTATAAAGCAAACTATTCACTCTCGACACATTATTCGACGCATTGTTTTCTACCCTAGCAGAAACTCTTCGATTTCTAAAAAAGATTGAGCTGCTGAGGCCCGCCCGCCCTCACGGCTCATCATGAACTCTCCTTAGGTTAGAAATGACGTTTCGAGTCGCAAACCCTTCAGGTTTGAGCCCAAATAGCCACAGAACTCTGTTGCTACTATCTGTATCAGATATATTGAGTAGACAATAGATCTGATATCTTGACGGTTACCTTGAAAACTGAGAGCAACGCATAGACTACATGATCAAGGCCACTACGTTTAGGGAGCAGTAGTTGAATGTAGACAGTGCATCTCGTTCTCAAGGCCACAGCTATTCTGTTTTGTCTGCACTGTATGTGATTCAGAGCAAAGACACTCCTCGTACTCTGTTCTGTCGACGGCCTGGCACCGACTACCTCAGGTACATGTTCATTCATACAGCGAATGTTAGTGTGGAGCATTCCCAATCATAAGCCTCCACATTAATTACAGAAGGATAGCGGAGTGAAGTTGTGTTGGGCAAGGTTGTGACGGGACACATGAAGAGTGTACATACGGTCAGTCCGTCGTAGAGTGAATATTATGACTGATGGCATTCCACGTGATCAGAAACGAGGCTTGAGCGCATCAATTCCACAGCATATGTTGTAAGCTGTGAGGCAAACACGAAGATAAAAATTGTAAAACGTAACAGCTTAAACTTCAAGTGCACTCCTGATGTATATGCCTATTGTGTCTTGGTGTCAACGTAATTGATGATTTTAAACTTTGCTGTGTGAAAGCTGAAACGGAGCTGCATCCAGTAGTTGATTATGTCTTCACCGGCACAGGAGACATCGATGATAATGTCCCGCCACAAATTTGAAAGACACCAAATGGGTCGAGGGCGCCATACATCTGCCAAAGGGAGAGTAGATTATGACTTGTTCAAGGGACCGCTCGCTATGTATGGAACTGGAAGAATGGGAAACAGATAGGAGACGACTGGCGGGATAGAGGAAGTGAAGTGCACGTGTACGCTATAGCGTTATCTCCGGATGGGAGGAAAGCGGTCAGCGGGAGTGATGATGGTGAATTTAGGTTATGCGTAAACCAATTACCTGAGGCTTTTGAATACTACGGATGCTAGTTCCTGAGTGGCAGACGGAACCACGAATCGCCCATTGCACCCTGAGATGTATAAAATAGTAAGTTATTGATAGATAACTTGCCTGTGCACAAGTCTCAACAACTCGATCTTGTACTACGTAGAAGGCTTCCACTCAGCAAGCCACTCCTTCATGTACATTAATCCTGCTTTCTGCACGACCGCGATAGTCGGATCTATAACGCCGTTATCCGTTATCATGTCCGAGGTGTGGAATCCGTCGCTCATATAGATCGGCATGCTAGTAGTGTTGGGTTTATTCAGTCCATCAGCAGACACGGTTCCCCCGCGCCAAGGATCGCGCAAACCGTTGGCAAGGAAAATACGCGGGATGTTCACGTTCCAACCAGCGTACATTGCATTTGTCTTTGCCGTGGGTGTATCAGGGGGAGAGGCGAAGGCTTGAGGGAACATGTTGACACATTGACGCTGATGATTATGTTGATGAATATTCATTTGTCAGATCAAATCTACGTACCTCTACAAAACTGGGTTGGATGATGCGGCTCACGATCGCAGGTTGGCCTTCAGGGGGACCAACCTGGTAGAAACCGATTTGGTTGCACCTAGCGAGATTGTCAGATTAGATATCGATGCGGATGAGAATGCGTACACCATCCAAAACCATGATCTGGCCGCATTGTCCACGGTAATATTAGTCCAGTAGGTGATAGTCGGATCAAACGTCCCAAGGCAGGTTCTAGTTTCGCCGTTAGGCAGTGCGAAGCACAGCACGTCCCAAGAACACGTACTCAACGTCTTTATCCTGACAGGCTTCACCATCCAGATTAGCCATGTCAAATCAAAAATGAAACGGACCACCGTACTGTAGCTATAGTATGTAGTGTTCCAAAAGTCGCCCCAAGAGTTAATAGCATTCTCAAGTCCCCACCCGTCAGGTCCGGCATTGACACCGTCCTTGACCTCGAGCGCATCGCAGAACTGATAGAACATTGATCCTGGGCCGTCATCAGGTGAGAGGGATTGCCAATCCCATAGGTTGTATTGAACTATTGATCCGAGTAGAGTCAGTTAGATAAAAGACAGTAGGCCAAATTGAGAAATAGAACATCGTCCAAGGACAAATGTACGAATTCGTACCCAGACGGGTGACGCGACATCAATGAAGAGGATAATCATCCCGCACCAATGTTACCGGATGTCTATGGTAACATTGATGTGGATGATTACCCGAAGGCAAAACAAACTCAAAGACTTTGCGAGAATCAGAGGGAGTGCAGGCGGCCGCTCTGCGCAAGTATTAAGAGTGAACGAAGCACAAGGACGACTCACGTGCGGTGGCGAAATCGCCTACATGATTGAGACCGCCGAGGGCAAATGCCTCCTGCAGCGTCTGGATTCCAGCCGTGTCGTTAGCCATGTACATCTTATCCAGGTAGGCGATCACTGCCTGGACATCAGAAGAACAGTTCTGTGGCATGTACTCGCGAATAGGGGTGAAATAATCATAATAGTCACTAATTTTGGTTCAGAAGAGGCCGGAATTCAATAAGCGACCACATATTCATCCATGTCAGAGGTGATTGTAAAGGAAGAGAGAAGCAATCCGTCATATCAATAGAAGTCAGCGATGATCGCAATAAAGTGACATACGTGATCGTTTCCACGGTAGCAGAGGATAAATATCCAGCCCAGAAAATTCCCGGTTTGCTTTGAGCCGATCATTATGCTGAAAAAACAACATCTGTTGGTGGCACTCACTTGACCATCGTATAACTGGAAAGGGCTCCCGAGTAACTTCCTCCGACCAATATCCATGGCGCCTGACCTGGTTTCACAGCATCACCCCCAGACATGGGAAGGTCGGCTGTGGTCGCAAAGTACACGAGATCATCAATGGCCTGCTGGATGGTGAGGAGCGAGAGAGATTGTGACGTGAGGTTGTCGTATGGATTGGAATCACCGAAGAAACGGTGTTCGATGAGGATGGCTGCACCGTTTTGTTGCTGGGCAATGAGACCATTGATACTGTCATTGGTAATGAAGACTTCAAAGCCTGAACTCAAGTACTTTGAGAGAAAGACGACAAATCGATTGTAGTAAAACCAACCATCCGCGTTAATTTCCCCAGGCGTCATCAATATAACGGGACCACCTTGAATGCACGCGTCAGTGTCACTTGAAGCGTACCTCGATCCTTGTGACATACCAGGCTCATAAAACTCCCAGTTCATCCAGTATCGCTGCTGGAAAGTTCCAAGGTCTGGATTATTGTGGTCGATGAGCTGGTCGAAGTAATAGGTGGTTGTGATGTTTGGTAGTGCTGTGCCATTCGGCGAAGTGATAGAACGTTCCGGCACTGGAATCTTTGGGAGAGACTGCATACCACGAAGCATGA
Organism: Suillus subaureus; assembly: GCF_016647635.1. Lineage (NCBI taxonomy): Eukaryota > Fungi > Basidiomycota > Agaricomycetes > Boletales > Suillaceae > Suillus > Suillus subaureus. The sequence goes on from NW_024538570.1 coordinate 625,667, forward strand.
GATTGGGAATGGCTGCTCGGGCGACGCCCGCAAGTAGCAGCGACGTGAGGGCCCACATCTTGATCGCAAGGGTTGGACTACACGGCATAATCCTGGCGAGAGAGGAGCGTTTTATGTGCAGCCATCCCGTCACGTCGGGATGTATAGGGTAACCAGGCCACTCAGTGGCCCAATGTGCCTGAACTGACTCTTGGTCAAAGAAGATCAAAGGCTCGTCACATATTCCTCGATGGTGGTAAATTATGAGCCTGCTGGTGAATTTTTTGCATAAAGGTTTACCGTTTGAATGAATATTGATGGAGAAACGCCAGCGTGCCCTGGGAATCATCTTACTGCAAAATTTCAGACAATGGCAAAGCCATCGCAAAATAGACGGGGCATACAAAGCAAGTATTGTTTGCACTGCATCGCTGACTATTGGCTGCCTCTTCAGAGGAGAGGGAGTAGTATGAGAGGTACAAGTGACTAGGTCTTCAGACGTGTCCCTTCAATCGCCTCATCGTAAAGGTCGTTCTCCGTCGTATTTTCGGGCCATAACGAATGAGCGATTGGTATAGGAAGTATAAGGGTTGGCATCGGTATCGATCTCTTGGGTGAGGAACTCTTCAGCGGTGTCCAGGTCCCCAGCGATGCACTCATTGCGGGCTGTCGTGATAGCCAGGATCTGCACGAAGGATGCTCGAATTGCGTTATAAGAGTCAAGGATGGAAACTCGCCTTTGAATTAATGTCACTGGGTACTTGGCACTCTGAGATCTCTTTATCTAGACCTCCGCTGAGGATGTGCTTGCCGTCCAAAGAGAACGTGACGCATGTCAGGTTGGATGAGTGCTGGAAGATGGCGATGGTTCGTCGATCTGAGAGCCGCCAGAGACGGACATGTTTGTCTTCAGATGCGGAAGCGACAAGGGTGCCAGCGGGATGAATGATAATGGTGTAGATACTGCGAGTATGGCCTTCCCAGGGTTGACCAACCTGCTCCCAAGTCAATGGATCCCGTATTGCCTGCTGAAAGAAGGCGTGTGACTTCCCAGTCTTGGAATTTGGCTGAAAGTTATCCACCCTAGATTGCCGCATGAATATCATCAATTCTCGTGTCGAGTAGTTTCTCCGACACTTCATGTAACTTATCCGAGTGCATATAGCTTACTGCAATACCATCTCGTCGGTTCCCAAGATCTGCCCGTGCAACCAAATTTCTCTATCGCGTCTCAAATCCGCTCCTAATGGCTCTCTTTCAATACGCGTTTTATCCAAACCATGATTTCAAAGGTGTCAGCCTTCCAGCGCTTTGCTCCTCGCTCATCCCAATTCCTTAGACAACTCCCAGCCCATCTGGTTTCAGTTTGTCCCGTTCGTCAATTACCTTCCCATGTCCATTCTTGTTGCAATCTCGCACCTGCAACATGATCATCGCACTCTACTAACATCAGCGAGCTCTCACTACGGCCAAAGCTGTGCGAATCTGCATCCCCGACTCCACGAAGTGGGGAGGGTTCTGTAAGGTCCTCTAAACGTTCAGGTACCCCTATTTTCATGTGCACGTGAATCGTTTAAAGTTTAGGCCTAGACCACCCACCGCATCTGCTACCTCATTGGAAGTTTTCCCTCTCCCCACATTGCGTTGGTATGTCCCTTTGCCATTTTGCCTGTCTTGCTACGATGCATGACTTTTGTTGCGCTGAACATTTACCTCGGGCACTCTTTTGTGGTCTACGAGGTCCCCCGCACGCTGTCTTGATTTCGGGTTGGCCCAATTCCATTGTATGAAGCTTCTGCCAAGGACCACATTTAAACGTTAGGTGTTTCGCCGATCTGCATTCCTTGCACGTGACTGGCTATTTCAGCGCCCTGCGTTGTATGTCTTCACTTTACAGCGGACCCTTGCAATTCAAGCTTTGAGCTGCCAAATCTGCCTCCCTCCCACCGATGCTATCTCTGTCGAGAGTGCCGCATCTGACGTTCTGGTACGCCTGGACATGATAACATTTTATTTTCACGCACTCACTTTGAGATACCGTCAGTACTGTGTTCCAGCACTTCGTCCATCAGCCTAGTGCGGTTCTTTCGAACATGCATTCGTCTCTTGTAGCCACATTAAATGCTGATCCTTTCCGGTTTACTCATACGCCTTCGTGCCATGCAGATAACCTAAGTGCGCTGTCGGCTCCCGCTCTCTGTACTACTGCTCAGTGCCTTGGCTGCCACCGGTCTTCCGCACGCGTCAAGAGAGACATGAAAGTGACTGACAACTGACACAGTGCAGATAAAATGGGCCGGTCAAATGTAAGAAGATACTACCTGTAACTAAGGGTGACCTCGATGGCTTGCGAATACAAAAGGCGTTGAGTAGACTGACAGGGTGGACTAAAGCCGACGAGATTCTGCATGAACATGGTTAAATGGATGGTGTTGACGGGAAGGCCGTTCCCGTGTAGCCTATGTCTGAAGGAATTTGGGAGAAGCTGTGAAGGGTTGCTGTGAAGAGTGCTGAACATGACTCTGGAAAACGCTGGCCAGACGACAGAGACGAGTAGAGACATGTATTGCACAGATCGTGGAACGTTGTGTACGAGCCTTCGGGGGAAAGAATCAAGTGAAGAAATTGACCAGTCAAGGGAGTCGGGAACTGGCAGCGAGCCACCGCTGCGATATAATATACAAGCATAGCGCATTGGAGAGTGTGACCCTACGAGCCGTTGAACATTATCACATATGCAGGTTGCAATAGGAATTGTTTCCGGAGCACAGCGATGTGCACATGCACGCACAGCTATGGCCTGTCACATCGGCTAGTCCGATATAATGTGTCCTGGTTTTAGACTTCAATGCATTGCATCAATCTGTGATAGGCGCTGTGAAGCCCTTTGTCAAGGAATTCAACATGCTGGCATGAGCCACGGAAATTACCTTGCGCCACATTAAGTCGTGCGGTGCTGCCTGCTGTCGAGAAGCATCCCAAGCTTCGTTATGAAGGTTTGATAACTCGGATTTGACCATTCGAGTTCTCGAAAGAAACACACCTGCGAGATCGAGTGTGTTAACTTCCACACGGCTCACCTCGCTGTGAATCCAAAGTTGGATAGCAGAAGAAGAAGCTCCTATACAGTAGAATATAGCATCTGAACAGCGCCACTGAGTCTGGACAACTGCAGGCACCAACTTCTGATAATATACATGTGTCATTTCTGGGTGTAATCCAAAGACCATCGACACGTTGGCCATACACGTGCTCAAACACAACCTGATGGAGTAGCGAGTTACGCGACTCATCATAGTTCCTTGAAGGTACATATACATACCTCAGGAAGGCAGCCTGGTGCCAGCCCGCCGTCTGGATGCCCGCAAGTTTTTTGGAAGAGTCTCTTTGAGTGCACACCAAGCGAAGAGAGGGGGCAACCACGCCCAGGACAATATCTCTACTGTCGCCAAGAATTGAAGCCACCACACTCCAGAAGCGTAACACGCGATCATAAGAGCTATGGGGTGCTATTAGATTGGTCTCCGCATCAATATAGGACCACTCACATGACATCAAAAAGAAGATAGAAATTGTGAGGGATATAGTCGGCCAGCTGATGAACAGAAGTGTACAGCATAGTCGAAAGCGTGTGGCCGTCAGGACCTGCAATTTTTGTGAATGCGCATAAGTGCAGTCAGGTCTGCTACAAACATCTTTAGCCCAGATTCGATCACAGGCTTGATATATGTTGACCACAGCTAAACCGGAAAGCAGACCGCCGAGGGCATGCGCGAAAGATCCGAGGGCTAAAATATAGCAAGTGCGTATAGTGTATGGAAGAAATGACGTTAGCGGCGGTTGCGTTGAAAGAAAGACTGCTGAGGTAGTGAGCACCTGCAGTCCAGTGTTAGATTTTTTTTCTTTGGCCCTGAGAAGTGCTGCATACCAAGCCCGCCTGGAATGTCAAAAATCAGTACACGGTTAGGTGATATCGATATTTCCTACCACTATATTAGTATTACTCAGTCTGTCGACAAAAGTTTTCCTATGTTTCTCCCATTCATCATCGTTGATCTTAGACTTCCAGTGATGTTCGAGAGACTGTCTCCCCATTGAGATTAAACAGAGTGAACGGAATAATGCGGACAGTATGGGATGTTTATTAAAATCTGGAACCGCCCAATGGTCTGGCAGCGACTCGGGTGGCCTACAAAAATTGATCAATCAATGGTCTGAGAGCAGTCAGGTTACTTGCTGATTGGTTAAGTTGTTCGCCATTCGACTCAATGGGTAAGAGCAGTCCTAAAGTTGATGTTTCATCCTCTTCCGTGAAACTTGAGGCGGTCTTATATAGTAGTTCACTGTAAATGATATAAGTAAGCACGCCATACTGGTGCTTGCCAAGCTGGGAAGGATGGCAGCATACACGAACCTTACCAGGTAAGGGCAGCGATCTGCATGGACCTCATCACAGAATTGACTAGCACGCCATCAACTCGCTTGAGAAACATGCATATCATTCACGAACTTCGCAAACCATAGATTCTTGATAACCCTAAATTCATAGACGAGTATTAGAAAGAACGTCCAACTCGCATGATCCTGACGTTATGTCAATTAGTGGAACGTTGAATCCGCATGACGTGCCTTGGTAGGCAAGTGCCAGAGCCAGGGAAATGACAACTGACAGAATTGGATAACAAGCGCCTCTAACTCCCCGAGACCAAGTTGTAAGAGCAATTAATGATGCTACAACAGAGCGCTTTAAGTCATAGAGAAATGCATGTGCTGTGCTCGGAGAGGTTGGACGCGGCAATCACACCTTTATGAAATGGTATCGTGTCGTTGTATGCAGTACGTGGCACATGCTGCTTGACAATATTCTAACCCATGATGCATGATGGTTCCCTGTTTGGAGTAAGAACTTGAGCCCGCCCGGCGCCGGAGAGTTCGGGGATCACGTGCGCCTGCACATCAGCATACCATTGACCATGATGGGGACGCTGCTCGATGTGCTAGATGCCTGAGGCCTGAGGCTTGCCGTTGCTGTCGGCGAACTATTCTTTCTCTCCATGCCCCGCAACTTCGCTCCCTCCGTCTTGCGCACTACAAAATGTTACTCTGCTCCGTAGGCGCTACCCGCCTATATGCACCGTGTTCGAAGAGAGCTGGTAATTTACCATGTGCCCACACATTTTCTACTAGCACCCGACGTGCCACCTGCACCCACAATCGAACACCTTTCTTTCAGAAATTCCAATCACACATATCACAACACGCTCCAGCCTATTATCAAAGTAGTGGACGCTTGAGGTCCCGACGTGTGACAAGAATGCGGAGCAGCTGGTCAGAGATCATGAGATATTGAAGGCTAAGTGCAGAATGGAGGGCCTTGCTAGTGGAAATTATTGGACCATACTGACTCGGAGTCCTGGCAGTATTATCATTTACTGAATGGGTCGGCAAAACTACTTATCAGCAACACTGACCTGAGCGCCTCTGGGACTAACTGAAGGCTATCGCACTGGCTAATCAAGATAAAAGTTGCAGCAGATTCTCGCTACCTTCTCGGTATGAACCACCCCAGCGGGCCAGCGTCAAGGCTAGTAATACTCTTCCTGGCCTTTCCCCAGCAGTGCGGAAGAGCAAGAACAGCTTTGACCGCGGTACAACCTGTCGTTTCCAAAGGAGTTTCAAGCTTGAGGCCTCTGAGTCAGTGGCCATGCCGGCCATCGTATGGTGTTACGGTGCAATCTTTCTCACAGGATCAGAAGACTTCCTTTTTGTATTAAATTTGAAATCCCCAGGTCAAGCCAGCCTTTGTGGCACCACGATGACCATCATAAATCTCTGCTACATCAGTATTTGCCATGCATGTAAATCCATATCAGCCTGTGCGCCGCAAGTTCAGACTCCAGAGGAAATCCATACGTACTGGGTCGTTCCATCATTTTGTTGGGCGCGCTGTCACGTAAGGCCATCGAGTAACGTCCAATCATATCCTCTCTTGCGAAGCGAGTAGTACATTGATGTGTCAAATTGCAAGTGTTACATTACCCACTCACGCATCCTGCCATGGCTATAAAAAGTGTTTCCCCGACCATGTTCAAATTATCTAACCCCACCCTGGCTGTCAAGCTTCAAGCTTTCAAGGCCGGACATGATGTGGATTGCATTGCTCATCCTTTCAGGCCTCGCCCGAGCAGCTATCCCCAATGCCATGCTTCGCGGCATGCCTTCTCTACCAAAGCTCCCAGTGCCTGAACGTTTCCTCACTTCATTCAATGGCACAGCGCTCCCACCTATTACGACCGTCTACTACTTTGATCAGCTCATCGACCACAACAACTCAGATCTCGGGACCTTTAAACAGCGATACTGGATGAACTGGGAGTTCTACGAGCCTGGTATGTTGTGAGGATTAAGGTACAGCTCCGAGTAATGTTAGCCTGATGCATTGAAGGTGGCCCCATCATCTTGATGACGCCTGGAGAAGGTGACGCAGATGGTCAGTTTACCATTCTTTATTTGCGAGATTTGCGACTTTCTCTCAAGCACTTGACTTGTAGGCTACGAGGGGTATACTACCAATGTAACCATCAATGGTCGCATCGCCCAACAACAAAATGGTGCAGCCATCGTCATTGAACACCGTTTCTTTGGTTATTCCAATCCATATGACAACCTCACATCACAATCCCTAGCTCTCCTCACTATCCAGCAGGCTATCGATGACTTTGCATATTTCGCCACCACCGCTGACCTTCCTATGCCTGGGGGTGATGCTGTAAAACCAGGTCAGGCGCCATGGATATTGATCGGAGGAAGCTACTCGGGGGGTCTCACGAGTTGGACGATGGTCAAGTGAGAATTCAAACAAAATTTTGATATTTCAGCATAATGATTAACGTAAAGCAAGCCGGGAATTTTCTGGGCTGGATATGCATCTTCGGCCGTCGTAGAAGCCATCACGTATGTCATATCACCGCGCATCTCCCATCATTCTGATTGCTTCTCCTTCCGTTATAATCAACTGAATGTATCCGCATACAACGTGTCCGTTCGTTGAAACTGGCCTTGGATCGCTGTTCTCTGACCAAACAGCGATTTTTACGATTATTTCACACCTATTCGCGAGTACATGCCACAGAACTGTTCGTCTGATGTACAGGCAGTGATTGCATACTTGGATAGGATGTTCGCGGCCAATGACACCGCTGGAATCCAGACGCTCAAGGAAACATTTGGCCTCGGAGATGTTGTACACGTGGACGATTTCGCCAGTGCACGTGAGTCATCGTTGTCCTTATGTATTTGCGTAGAACGAACAGCATGCTTAGCATGCTTTCCGATCTGGGCAATACTCATTGCGATCTATCTTCCCTTCACCAACGCGTGCTGATTTGGTCGCGAGTTGGTCTTTCCTATCTCTTTTTCTTCTGCAGTGTTCTTTTTGTCAATTTGATCTGCTGCTTTTTTGAGCCAACTAACTTTTCTTGCACCAACAGTTCAATACAACCTGTATGACTGGCAATCTCTGCAGCCCGATGTTGGCCCAGGAGCAATGTTCTTCGAGTTCTGTGATGCACTTGAAGTCAAGGATGGCGTTAGCGCCGGACCTCAGGGATGGGGACTTGATAATGCTATCTACTCTTGGGGTAACTTCTGGAATACCACATACTACGACTACGGTATGCAGTCCCCTTGATTTCTGATTGATGTAGCTAAACTTGATAGTAAAGTCTGTGGAGACGGGGGTGCCGAGTACGTATTCTTGGGATGTAGTCTTCCAGATTGGCTGACGGTGAAGCTAGAGCTTGTCTTGGGACGTATAACACGAGCCAGTCCTACTGGACTAATGTTACCATAAATAATGCAGAAAGGTCATGGTTTTGGATGGTGTATGTATTCTCAGTAGTTCGAATATCCACCCTGACAATTATTACAGGTGCAATCAAGTCGGATGGTACCAGGTTGGCCCTCCTGAAGGCCAGCCCGCAATTGTAAGCCGCATCCTCCAACCCATTTATGAAGAGGTACGTATATTGGACACGAAACATGAGCATTGTTCACCATAATCTTCAGCGCCAATGCGTGAACATGTTTCCTCAAGCCTTTGCCTATCCACCTCAGCCGACCACTGCGCAGACTGACATAATGTATGCCGGTTGGAACGTGAACATCCCGCGTCTTTTTTTCGCTAACGGCCTGCGTGACCCATGGCGCGATGCAACTGTCTCTGCTGATGGGTTGAATAAGTCCAACACTCTCAGCATGCCAATCTATGAGGGCGATGGATTCCACTGCTCAGACATGATCACGGAGAATGGCATTGTAGACTCGACTATCGCGGCCGTGCAGGAAGCAGCTTGATTTACATGCATGAGTGGCTTTCTGAGTGGAAACCTACTAGTGCTTGATGGAATGTTTAAGGTGCCGGTTCCTGAATGCTCGGATAGAACCGGCACCACACGTCCAGCTAAGCGACAAGCGTTTTCTTCTTCCTCGTGGTTTTCTTCTTCACTGCATCATACGATCCACTCGCTCCTTTCTCACAGTACTCTCGCTCCTTTCACAATACATTCATTCCTTCACAGTACTCGTTCTTCACAGTACTCTCGTTCGCTTGCTCCCTAATGTACATTTGATTAATCGTTCATGAATACCCACCACCAGCTTCGTATCTCGTTAAGCCCGCATGTCAAGTCTTCTCGTACACCCTGACGGCAATCTTGCCAGCGTTCGGACCGAGTTGACGCCCGGCCCCGCCCCAACCGCTGTTCGCCTGACTTCAACGTGTTTGCGATAGGCGAAGCTGGACAGACTGCTGGGTGATGTAGTCCTGCCTGGATGTCCTAGCACCATACGTCCAGCTGAGTGAACGCTGTCCGCTTCCTGCATTCGTTATTCTCTCTGCCACGACGTCGTACCCCACTCGCACCCGCAATTTTTCTTTAGACCCAACCACCACTCGAGCTCCCTTTAATTTTCGCATCGCAGTTCACACTCCGTAGTGACTTTTAATCGAGTGTTCTTGACTTACAATGAGGTATCGACACATATTCCGTTGAGAAGCTACTCGAAGAACTCGGTCATTCGACATATTATGATCGAATTTGTGAGCAGATGTCTCGCCCTTCCGAGCAGCTCCACCTGCTTCGGCATCCCACCCCGAGTAACGACCCAACCTATTAAGATCGTGTCAGTGACTCTCGCCGAGTCTCGAGCCAGACGAAGCTAGACTCTGGGGACTAAAATAGTCATATAATGATAACTTACACCATGACTGTTTTATGTTTCAGATTTTCAGTGGAAGAATGTTGCGTTCCAAGCCGCACTCCCTATGGGAATTGGCACATTTAGTCATCATAAACATGCCACTGGCGCCACCAGACCAAGTTCGTCGGCGTGGATATCTATAGGCTGGTCCCCTCATTTCTGTTTTTCCAATTTGGCCATCATAATCCAGTGCTGCGGAGGCTCTTAACCTGGAGAAGATGCCGAGAGTCGACTGAAGTTGGAGCCATTTCACCTTTCGATTCCTTGAGTTTCAGTGATAAGAAGCTAAAGATGTTATGTTAGGAGACGCCGTCCGGGAAAGGTAATTTTCATGGTACAGCTTGGGCGGTTTTGACGAACTTTGTTCGTTATAGATTCTTCCTTCATTCCTCTACTTACCTTAGCTGGGATATGGATGTATCACATTCGAGCTACGTTTCACAACCTGGTGCGTCCTCGCGATCTCTATGATCCCAGGCTGTATGTTATGTTCTTGACTTGAATCACATTGAGGCATAGATCCATTTGCTCATGCTCCATGTAGTCGATACCAGTTTACCTGAGGCCGCGATAACCGCTAGCTTAGGTCCCTCCGACTACTAGTAGCTGAAACTTTGTAACCGACGTCCTGACGTCCGTTAACGTTGAAGTACAGATCTGGACTACTGAGCACATCAGTGCAGACATAGAAATATCAAAAGCCTCGTATGACAGGCAAAGCGTTGGGGTCTCTGAGACGGTGCCTTTTTGATACCACTGCAGCGCTCAGATAAGTTGATATTGACCGTCCCAGCTACATCTTCGGAGCGTGACAGAGGGTGTATATAGAGCCTCATGGTTTTCAAGCACGTACCGGAGGAGACGGATTGACTGCAAGGCGACGTGAGTCAAATGCTCATTCATGATGGCATTAACGTCGCTCCCGTAAATGAAAGGGTACTCAAAAAATGCTTGAATGCATCTCGTGAAGGTTTTTGTTAGTCAAGACAACAATAAAGTGACCTGTATAACAGTGGATCGAGTTGTTACTCGATCCAGGGAAGTAAGTTAATCCTTGAACTGCTCAGAGTGGCACATCTACAATTGATATTTGGCACCCTAGCACAAATCAGGCTGCCTCTTGAGTGCCGCAAGAAAAGCAGGTGACACAAGATTCAGGCGGAAATAACCAAAGACCTGTTTGTATGTTGATCCGTGAAAACTGCAAGGAGCTGGGTGATGGTTTAACCATCTTGACGATCACGAGTTTGTGAAAACTTGTGCTCACCTGCACAACGGCGCACGGTTGCATTGGCCACATTGTCCCTACGGCGTAACTGTGTGTCAGGACTGAGAGAATGAGCCAAACTAGAGAGCCAACGACTCGTCTATGGGAAAGCCCTACAGCTCTCGATGGCTCCTGAGCATCCGTGTTATGTTTGAGAGACAAGTCGAACAGGAGTGTGGTCAAAAATACTATGTGATTGCTGGATAAACAGAAATAGATGGCATGCCGAGGCTGAGACAACAAGACACGAACTCTAGGGAGTAGGGTGAAGCCAACCAGCCGAAACACTGTATAAACGATGAGTATATAAAGATTAGAAAATGTACACCGACCACAATCAATGACCAGCGATCTACACTATGGGGCGACATAGATATAATATACGCGCAAAACAAAACATGAAGGGACAAGAAGAACAGGGGTGCTCGTGGAAAAGTGCTTTAAACGGATCATAGTACTGGGCAATATGCATAGCGAAGGTATCAAAAGTAACAAGACAAACCTAATATTGACATAGAAGACGTGCAAAGCATGAACTGGGGTAACCAAGAGACGAAGAGATAGAGAAATAGATAGTTCACCAAGGTGGTCAGTTGATGAATAAAAGTGCTCAACAAATAGTCCCGGACCGACCGTCGGTCAAACATAGAAAGCAAGATGATCACAAGAGCGACGTGTCGTGAGGGGTAATGCGAGTGGGGATTATGGACAAAACGATACCGACAAAACGAATTTGCAAAGCTAATGACAGCGATGACGTTGAAGTCATTTTTGGAGAGTCGCAGGAGAGTTGGTTATTCGCGAGGGGGCTGTTCAGGCGACACGGGCCAAACAGGTTCTCTAATTCTGTCCTTGTCGCCGGAACGAGTCAAAGGCACCGCGGTGGATGAGACTGTAGTCTGCTGCGCAGGCTGTTCGGGGGAGGTGTGAGAATGCTGGGGAGAGTGCTGTTGCTGTTGCTGCTGGTGTTGCTGCTGGGAAACGTTCGCTATGTCGTCAAGACCTCGCTTGACACCAGCCATCAAAGCATCCGTTTTTTGGATCATCTCCTCTAACCGTTTCCGCTGCTCGTGCAGTTCAAGGTAATGTTGCCTCAACTCACTCGCAGTCGGAACACCTGACGTCAAGACACCGTTCAAAACATCATGAGGCGGGGGCGAATGACCGAGGGATCCGTAATATCCATGACCCATGCCATGAGGTGGCGGTAAGACGTACCCCGAACCAGGAGCAGAAAGACCAGGGTTTAACGGCGAATGCGTCCTGCTTGGCGCATTGGAACCAGAGCGCATGTAGCTAGACGGCGTTCCACCGAAATCACGATTACCCAAGAGACCAGGGGGTCCGTAGCCGCCAAATCGTTCACCAAGAGCGGCGTTAAGAGGAGGGAGATCGAATCCAGCATGGGGCGCTGCCATGAATGCGCCATGGCCCGATCCAGTGCGTGCAAGATGGTGAGCATGTGCGAAGCGTTCCATATCGGAACTGCGCGGTAATGAATGGGCGCGATCACCGGTGACACCGCTCAAAGCCTCTGCAATCTGTTGTATGCTCGTGCCTTCTGCCCATGCGGAACCGTGCGAGTCGCGCGACGCTTTCCGCGTAGTCCGCTCATTCTTCCGCCGACTGACAGGTTCTTGTTCCTCTTCTGCCTCCCCCATATCTTCATCATCATCCTTTTCGCGCAAACGGCCCTTCTCCCGATCGCTCTTTCCACGCCGTGCTCGCTTCCGGCGAGGTTGAGGCTCTTCTATCTCGCCATCACTCTCCTCGGTGTTCGCGTGTTGGCTACCAAGACGGCCGACTGAGACAAGTGCCTCGGCCGCAGCCTGATCTGACATACGCCCCGACGACATCCCTGCGGCTGCTGGGACACGTTTCCGTCGCTTGATGACAGTCTTCTTCATGGAGTTGGGACGATGCGTGCCATGAAGCTTGAAGTAAAGACCTGGAAAGCAACCCAACGGTCAGTGCTGAAACCGACCAAACGGTGATAAGGCAAAAAAACAAATGATATCAATCAATATGTCAAAATTAAAGTGTTCCGACGGGTGCCAAGAATATCCGAGCAACCCATCCAGTATGGTACTCGTCTCCACAAATCGTGGGAGGGAAGATAAACAAAGGATAACTTGAATAACTCGAATGTCCATTTTCCCATTACGTGAATGGCGAATTGGGCTGGCGGGCTCCCTAATTCTGGAAACGAGGTATGATAGACACGCGCGACAATCGCGAGATGAACGTGCACTCCGCAAGAAATTTTACAAAGTGAATGGAGTTTGCGGAGATAAGGCCAATGGCAAGAGCATGCGAGCTAAAACGAAATCTGAAACGCACCACAAGCATTGCAGATGTTGTTACCAACATCATCTCTTCTCCACAATGGTGTTGTACTTGTACCACAGTTAGCACAACTGAGCGCTCCAACAGTAGGCTTGACTTTCTTCGCAGGCCCTGACGCTGGGCTTTCGGTATCGACACCGGGTGACGGCGCATCACCGGTGGGAGTTACACCTCGCGCAGGCGCAGACGGTGACGATTCGTCTGCAGGGGCCGTCATCTCTAATCTTCCGGATATGGCGAGTGCATTGTTGAGTGTAGGACACCCGGCACAAGCACTAGATCCTCCAGTGCCATCACATCGTCCGTCACCTGGACACGTGCCTCCAATAGAAATGTTGTGTGCACCTGAAGCAGATATGGACTTAGCGGGGGACGAATTTTTCGAAGAGGGTTTTGGCTGAGGCTGCCCAGAGCTCTCAGGTTGAGATGATGACAACGTTTCCTGATTCTTTGACGATTGTAGTTGGCTAGGAGATGTCGCTGGTACGACCAAAGATGCCTGATTTGGATTGGACATATCTGTGTCCCCACTTCCGTTTGGGGGTTGGCGAACGGGGGCTGCAGCTGTCGCAGTGGGCGTTGGCGTGCGAGCCAGGGATGGGGACGTGCGACTTTGCGTGATTTGAGGTAGAGGCCTATATCGAATAAAGAGCAAAAACCCAAGCGATGCGCACACGAGTTGCACACATTTTAATCAGCACACTGTGACTGCACTACCAAGCGGTAGGTAGGGAAAGAAACGCAGGAAATGACATTGGCCAATCAACATGTTGACCGGCAGAAGCATGCACGGAACACGTTTCAGATGCAACGGAATGCTGCAAATGTGATATGGAGTGCACGGGGTGTGTTTTGGAAACGGACGCCCACGAGCCCACCAACCATGGGTTGACACGTGACGGCGTAGGACGGGAAATGAAAGAGATGAGATGAAGAGAGATCACTTACCACAAGCATTGCAGATGGTTTTGCCCTCGGTGTCGCGTCGCCACAGGGGCGTGTCAACGACTCCGCAATTAGTGCAGCCAGTACGCTGCTGCTGTTGGGGCGCCTGCTGTTGGGGCGCGCTCGGTGTCGACGTTGGTTGGTCTTCTACAACAGGTTGAGGCCGCTCCCTAGACTGCAAAAGTTGCTCAAAAGTGAAGTCGCTTGGGTTTATCTTCTGCTGAACGGACCCGGCATGGACCGGTGAGTTAGACAAAGAGTCGCGTTGTACTGCAGCATGTTCTGGGGCTGTGCTGGGCGAGAACTGCTGCTGTATCCGGGAGAGGGTAGAAAGCGCAGGATGATGCATGTTCAACGCAGGAGATTCCATTACGATCGGCGACATTTTTTTTATCAGACAGTAGTAAGATAGACAATATGTTGACTGCTTGAACACGTTGAACGTCAGCTGGTGCCTTAAGACCGCGCGCGGAACAATAAAATCTCACTGATGCTGTACAGGTTGACGATGAATGGTGCGTGGTCGACGTAAGCGACGGTGAGGAGAGGGGTATTATTGTGAGCGAGACACGTAGGGGGGGCGAGAAATAAACGGGCAGAGGAGAGTCGGGCACCGCAGTGTTTATGATTTTTGGTATTGGCGGGAGCCGATAAACCCAAAAGATAACGACCATAAACTAAATCCAGCCAATCAGATTACACCTGTTTCAAAGATAATAATCATATTTCCTAATTCTTCATTCCTCCGAATCCCTCTGCAGACCCTGGCTATATTTTTGGCTGAAATTCTGCTCATTCATTCTCCAGAAAAAATATCCCAACAGATGTAAGTACAGCAGGTACTGTCTGCAATCAATAAAATTTTATCGGTTGACCTTTGGGCGTCTATCATAAAAGATCAAATATTATTACTTGTACGTATTCTTTGTCCATGTTGACCTTGTGGCACCGATCCTCCCAGGCTCTTCCCCAATCTTATCTTAATTCCCATTCACTATTACCACCGTTTCCAAATTTCAGATCTTTGAAAGGAAGAACCCGGTCAATTTTCAGCCTCCGTGTCGTCACGACGGCAGTGATTCTCAGCTATTGCGTGGTCTCGCGCCATATACGCGAAGAGAACAACAAATGTTAGCGCAGCGTGTGCTCATGATACCGTCTACCCTATTATCACGACACCGGCAAACGTGGACGTCGGATCCGTGAGCTGCTAAATGTTCGTTATGTACACTTGAATGGCAGCATACGTACGTCAAATGCATAAGTGCATACGTCAAAGCTTTGACCTAATAACCTTCCGGCGCCACAGATAAGATCAGACGATTCGCTGACTTGGAGAATTGAAAATTTACCTCCGTTCGCAATCGTTTAGTGGCTTCCGATCAGGAGTCCGCCCACCAGAAGGGCAGCGCTTCTTCGAGAATCAGATTAAAATTTTCTCATTCCCTTTTTCCGTGGGGTACTTATCAGATAACGCGCATTTGACATCCACATACAACGTTTTGAACTAAAGAAAGCACTCGAGTTCAGCAGGCTGGCAAATAAAGCATCCGTTACCTACAGTTCGAACCCAACCTTGTCTAAGCATGGCCAATCACATCAGATGAAGCCTCGAATCAATCACGACGCATCCCTACGCCCAACACGAGGTTCCGCGCTTTCTCCAAATTCTTCCGCGGATTTCAAACGTAGCGTTCAGGGGGTCCCGGTGTCTTGGAATATCCTCGGTGACATTTGCCTTGTGTTCAGCCCTAGCACTAGGCTCTGGCAGCAGTTAATCTACTGGCAGCAGCTGTCGATAATTGACGCAAGATGAGTGGTGGGCAACGCAACATCGCGAGGCTAATTAGGTGCATCATGCAAAGATGCATGCTGCACACCACCACAGATCTGGGACGGTGTTCTGGGTATGATCACGGAAAAATTAGTAAGGCGATGACGACGGGCTAGAGATGTGCAGGCAGGACACAGCTATCCGATCGTCGCAACTGGCTAGTGCACTCTAATCTGCTCACCTGTGGGACCTTCATGTTGCGTCGATTATGCTACGAGACAGTGTAAGTTTACGGAAACGGTGACCATCAAACTTCTCCTGCCCTTTATCATTGAACTTTGACCTACTCAATGCAATGATTTATCTGGACTCATTCCAAACTCCGTGATGCAGTAGTCCTGGTGATTCGGATAGAGTGGAAGGCGGTGGCGTGAAAGTATCACAGTGCGACATACTCTACTCATCTTGCAAATCAAAAATATCCAATCAAGCGACGCCGCAAGCAAAATTGTTGCAATCATTTGAACACATCAGTTCGCCACAACGAACAAAGCCAGCATCTCCATGACCAGCATATTTCCGAATGCCACAGCGTACACCACGCCCCAGAAGCAGTCTCGAGATACCACCCCTGTCGGCATCATGAGAACCCACGCATGAATAGCACCAGCCTGTCGAACCCTCCGCAGCAACGTCATACCACGATAACGGAGCGGCAGCCGATAATATAGCGATAAGTGAGGGGCTAAGTGCGAAGCTGTCCCCGAAGCAAGGACGAGACGCCATCACGCCCTGAGCACGTGGATCGCGGGGTGATGCTGTGATGTCGTTCTCGTTAATGAAGGGAGGTTTCAATGAAGCAGTATAGATGATCAAACATACTTACTCACATCGCTCTGTGGCACCCTTGCGTGAGGATATCGCCAGAAATCGGAACGTCGGAAATGGTTATGGTTCGTGGATTACATATTGATGGAGGCATTTGGGACATCGAGGTTCGAAACGACACGCGTATGATATCACACTTGCCTAGCTTGGATGAAGATCGATAAAAGGGATTTTTATGGTGATTATGGCAATGAATCGATTAACGCCAGTGAGCACACACACCAGCCGCAATCTCCACACACAGATATTCATGGGCCACGGAAAATTCGGTCGTTCCAAGTTGTTGTTAATCGCAAACATGACCAGGAAATGACTTACCATAGCACACCAGATATTCAAAACACGGGGGATTGTAATGTAGTGGCCTGGGGTATTTACATAACAAGGTTCAACCGACCCCGCTCTTGAGCGGGGTCAAAAATTGTCTCACGGTCCCAAGTACTCCAACATGCATGTGCAGGAACTTCATCAGTACTCAATGAGCTGTATTCTACAACGTACTTGTACCAGATCGTGACCATACCAGTATAAGCCGGCCTTGTCACAGGTCTTATTCTTCTTGAATTCAGAGTAGTACGGTAGCATGGCCTTGAAATGTTTTCACAAGACATGCTTCAAGCTTCTGCGGCCGTACTACTACGAAGTCGCACAGGTTGCGCGCTCGGAATATTCACATATATGCACAATAACAATGCAGTAGTATCTACCGTTGTAGAGTAATTAAGAGGGATATCAGTGTCGCAATAATCTGTCAATGCTGCTCGTAGATAACTATGATATTCAACACAGAACGTTCGAAATCCTTGAATTGCACCGTGAACATCCAAGTACTTTACGTTGTATTTGAATATGCATCTCTAGCGCTGGCGCTCGGGCCACTTTTCAGGCAAACGTGAACTACGCACTGGCAGGTATGTTGATCATTGCGAGTTAGTTAAAGATGAGTATTAATTCCTCCACTGTCTACCTGATCTGCGGTAGCATATGCAGGCACCGTATCGAGGAGACGTCGGCATTCTCTTCGCGTTCCCTTTTGCTGGTCCCGAACTTCCTCATCCTCCAGCAGCGCTCACCGGTCGCATGGTTACGAAGAACTTGGCGGCATTTAACTGGAAAGGACTGAGAGCGCTCTGTCGGCCCTCATGCCCAGGAGGGTTAAATATATTAACGGTTACCATTAAATTTCTCATGGGTTAGCAAGTTCCCCACAACATGAGATTGATGCATTAATTGAACACTCTGGTAGCTTCTAGTAGGCGAGTCGCTTGAACGGAGGGGGAGAAATTGCTCGGATGAGAAGACGGGGAGAGAGGGGGCGGCGGGGCACGAAAGTACGCGATAACCCTTCTGCAGTCATAGTGAACAGCTCCAAGGGAATGGAAATGCAGCCGACATGGTTTTTCTGGAAGCACATTCCACGTCCTACTGCGAATCATCGCACTTGGCCACCTGACCACATGGATGAAGTCACTTGTATACGGCTTCAACTGGCGTTGTCTGTATGTATAAGATACAGAGTGACCGCCGTGAGAGGATGAAGAGTGCGATATTCTAATACCCACAGTGGGATGCGCTAGGAGTAGCTTTACCTGTACAAAGCGATGATGCTACACAGAATAGCCGCGGAAAGGTTGAGATACCCAGTGACCCGCTGATGCCCGTTGAACCATCGTTTCAGCTGACTATGGAGCAACTGCGCTTCGCTGAAGGTGACAGCAGTACACGCTGTGAAAGCTCCACAGCAACACCCTGCTCGCAGGACATGGCACGAGGCTGAAGGCAAAGACGCGATGCACAAATACCGATCGCCTGGGGGTATAGGGGTTGCAAGGCAAGGCGTGCCGAATCCGAGGGGGAGCCATAATCTCGGACGCAAACTCGCAGAGTCACAAGAGCTCAAATGATGTTGATGATAGACGGCCAGATCCTGCCAGTACTGATTGAGATTGCACAGCAACAGACGAGAAAAAAAGGGTCCACTTACGCCAGAAGCCCTACGAGGCTCTGGATCACAGCCCATACGAACGGGACCCAGCTTGATGAATTTGATCAGTATGTGCATGCTGCGGGCGCAGAGACAACAAACGCACGTGGACATGTAAAAGCCGCCTGCCTTGTATACACCTGCAAGTACGAAGCCGACTACAGCTGCTCCCATGACAGCACCAGTGAGACTAATGAACAGAAACGCAAGAATGACGAGGAGGGCAAAAGTGAGTCGAGAACGGCGAACGTTAGGTCGTGGACGCTTGATCCATTGTTCGGTTTGGTTCGAATTGGGGGAGAAGGGAATGCGGGAAGAGGTTTCAAGTGGGAATGTCGCTATTGATCGACGCGAAGGCGGGAACGCGAAATTGAGGAAGGCATAGATGCCACAGATGGCATAGAAAGGAATGTGAAAAATAAGAGTCCAGTAAAGAGTGAAGCGAAAGATATCTATGGAGCCCCATAAGCTTTCTGCAGTAGGAGGTAACAGAAAATGTCCTACCATCTGGATTGATGAGATAAGAGCCACCTGGCTGCACGGGTTGCAGGAGACCACGTCTGACGGAGAGCTCGATGGCTGGGTTGTAAAGAGAGGGCCAGCTCACGGTGGTGACATTGAGTTCCATTGCCATAAGGGACCGTCCAAGTAAAAGCACATCAAGAAAGATTGAAGGTGAGTCACGCTGGCTGAGCCAACGTCCAGTTCAAAGTAAAGGCGTCATGCTTGTTTAGGAATGCCCGTAAACACTAGTAAACACCGGGACTACTGTCAGTACTGACAATTGGCAAGGTTTGCAACGAACTCTCAGTCACCAGTGTCTCATTAAAATCCATGTTCTAGCCCGATGTTCAAGAATATCCACTGCCGGTGCTCCAGTTCTGCTGCTCCCGTGAGGATTGTCCATTTGCATGCATACACCTGTTACGGTCAGCGCTCAAATGACTACCTACGAAAGAACCCTTAACAGAGATAACCCATTTCAAGACTACGGCAGACCCCGCTCTTTTCTTCCTGCACACTTACCTATTCTCATTGCGGAGCATAGTGAGCGCCTCAGGTCTCAACGGAGAAGACCCTGATGTGCTACAGGATCAATGAAGGTCTGCCTAGCTTAAAGTTAAGCGCACGGAGCGAGATGAGAGGGACAGTGCAATAAGTGCATGACCTATCCCGGAATGTCCACTCCATTAGGCCTTAATCGTGCACGTGTAGACGGTTGGTAGTACGTAATATCTGCAACAAGTTCAAGGTCAGGTGAAGACTTGACTTACTCATCATCCATACTTATTTTGCTTGCCATACTTAGCCATTTGTCTGGTTTGTACAGAGGTATTGAAAGTCGAGTAAAAGCATATTCAGATTTGCTATCCCCGATCGTTAACCCGTTTCCTGAAGAACCACTAACTCTATCTGGAATGGAGGGGTTCGGATTCGTTCCAGCTAGCCTTGGGATGCAACTCAACAATTCTCGCTATGAGATTTTGAGAAAGTTGGGGAGATGGCAGTTTTTCTCGAATTGGTTGACTTAAGATTCTTCGTAAGTCGAATTATCCACACAGGTATCACTGAGCGCTCAATGTTCATGTTCACTCCCTCAGAGCGGAGGAGATGCTGTGCCATCAAAATTCTGACTGTTAATGTTGCCCAAGGTCATCACGACGGCCATCTGCTGTTGGAGACCATGCTAAATATCGCTGATTCGACCAAGAAATCTCTTCTACCTCGCCCCCGTGACGACATATAGACCTCATGGTCAACATCTCTACTTGGTTCTTCCTGTTCTCAGTATAAGTGTGAATAGCTTTGGGTGTTCGGTGCCCTCACAATTGCTCGACCTGCGAAAAGTCAAGATTATCGTTGCTCAAGTTATGGAAGCCTTGGCTCTGCTGCATGCCACAAATATCATACACACATAGTCACAGGACGCAACATAATCATGTCATTTTTACCGAAACAGACCTCGAGCCCGACAATGTGCTATTCGACGAAGGAAATGCCACGCAGAACCATTCAGGAGCTTCTCGTCCAAGGTCGACAGTGAATTTGAATTGCGGGGTGTACATTACCCAATCATGCGGCCGTAGCCTATTCCTCATCCTTTTCGGTGGAACGACCCCGGCATCACTGTAGAACTGTATTCAGTTTGTGTCGCAGATCTCGGCAATGGCAAGCATTCTCCTCGTGTTTGTCAATACAACCACTGGCTTACATATAATATCTTACAGCGCAATGGACCAATAGAAACCCTCCGACGAGAGTAATCAGTGCATATGCCTTGCGTGCTCCAGAAGTGATCCTTGGCACCGACTATGATACCAATGTGGACATATGGGCGTCATATTATGTGTCCCATGCAGATTTTTGGGCTTCTCGCTGGACGCTGGCTGTTCAACCCACAAGAAGGCCAAACTTGGCGTATCGAAAATCTGACCAAGACAGCGGAGGTGATGGGGGAGAATTCCTCCGAGAAGACCCTAGCGAGGTCCCGCAAGCGTGATGAATGCCTTGACGAGAGTAGTCAGTGCACCTTTGCTCGTGGCGTCCGCTTCATTTCTGTTGAACATGGTTTGCATCAGCCATATCAGGGAAGTTACTGCGTATCGAGCAACTATTCCCAATGACTCTCGAGAGCGCAATGATCAAGTCCAGCCTGTCGGAAGCAGAGGCGGCTGCAACTACAGCGTTCATCCATGCATGTTTGCACTTGGATCCAGAAGAACGATTTTCGGTCAGTGACTTGCTTGAACATCCATGGCTAGAGTCTGCATATATGTGCTGTTAGTCCATCTTTTCTGCGTTCCAGTATTACGCGCGCTGGGTATCTTGAACAACGATAAAGAACGTGCAGAACTGGCTATTTGAACCTGTAAGTAAGCGAAAGAATCGGAGTCTTCACGTCAAGGATACCTGCGATGGCTCCAGTCCCCTATTGAAAATAACCCAACAATGTCGAACTGTTCGAAAAAAGAGTGCGTGGCTTCGTTGAGCAGTTCGACGTTGCTGTTGTCCGCGAAGAATGGCATCGGAGTTCGCTTCGCCATTATTAATGAACTTCGACCACGTCCATGTGACAGGTAAGAGAAAATTCCGATGATAGACACAGTCAGTGACCCGAAATGTCAACTTAAGGTGTGATCCAGTGGTCACTAAACTAAACGATGTGAAAAGGAATATTTTGCTCCAATCGAACTAAGTGCCAGACCTCGTAACATCTCGAATCTCAAGACCCACATGAAGAAAAATATCGAATCAGCACTTACATTTGTTTATCACTTACTGCAAGCAATTAATGATTATTAGGAGCAGCACAAATTGTGGTTTCTACTTTCGAGTTATGAATGACTGCTGTGCGTCTCGAGCGGAAATGAGGGAAGCACGACTTCCCTTCGACGAGATATCAGCGCGCAATGAAATCTCGAGGGATCCGAGAGAAATCGCAGCGCCCCGACATTGTCCTGAACCAGCGCAGCTGTATATGATTATCTTCTGGAGGTGCCTTGATACCGGGTGGTGTATCCACTGTGGTGAAATAGATCCCTGGGCCTGGGGATGAAAATGAAGAGCTCTCGCATGCTGCAAAGGGATCTTACCATATACCAAGCAGCCATGATATACAGATGCTGCAGTCTGCAGATTTGCATGCATGCGTGTTTATGTCGACTCCAACGGTGAAGTGTACTGTGCCGAACCAAGCAGATATCTTGTACAAGTGAGCCGGTATATGATCCGATACAAGTACAGAAGTAATACAGATACTGTCAAGGTGTAAACGAAAACTACTTGAGAATCTCCGTATTTCAACTGCATGATTAATCACGCGCTGCGAATGCAGTATCTCCTTCAGAAGCATAGAGCGCACTTAGTTCTTACTGGAGGGCTAAGTGGAGTGCGGTGGAGGATTAAGATTATTAGGTCGGATGGCATTACCGAAGACTTACCAGTAAACCAAGCACTTAAGCGGGCCCTCGTATCCTCATCACTCTTGTCCATGGTAGATTGGTAAGATTCTACGGCTGCTCCAATTCTGCCCGCCCGAAAGAGCGCAAGGCACTGTTGCTGGTTCGCGGTCTGCCACAAGGACTTGAGGTCCCAACCAAAGAGCTGCAAACCCACACAGATGAGCACACTATTCGGTTACATCACATCAACGTACCATGACAAATTCCTCGTATGCAGAATGAATTGCCGTTTTATAAAAGAAGGCACTGGCATTGACAGCGGCAGTGAAGTGGTCAACAGCTTCGTTGCGACGCCCGTTATCTAAGGCTATCTATCCTAGTTGGACGCATAGATAGGCCTGGTGTGCAAAAAGCAGAAAGATCAGTGCCAGCACACTACCTGAACCCCCTCAAATGGGCAATACCCACTCCCACAACACGACAAGCAAGAGTATCGACATTTGGAGAGGCAGCTAGCTCTTCGATACGCAGCATCGCCTCTTCATGCTCGCCCGCGCTGAACAACGCGAGGGTCTGAAAATTGTGATGAAGCACGTAGTACTACGTATTTTTTTTCACCTGCCTTGATCAAGAAAAGGAAATGGGTGGCCTTTAAATCTCCGTTGGTGAACGCTGACGCGAGATCAAACGCTGTCCTCGCGGCCTGAACCTGTCTTTTTCCAGAGGGCAATGCCCTTGGAGATATGACCTGCAAACGAGAGCTGGATTCTGACGGACTATGCCACCATAAAAGTTAGCTTTCACGAGGGGGCTATGATAGGTCAGGCTATATCACCTTAACTGCATCATGGAGCGCGCGGTCCCAGTCGGGTTTTCGTGCCAGAACAAATGCACGGTTAGCATAGGAGGTGTAATTATTGGCATCAGCGTCAATTTCTTGATCTAGCGCCATTTTAGCGGTGCGCAAATCTCCAGCTATGCACGCTTTTCGGATGTCCGAGTTTACAGCGAGGACCTGCGTCAAGCCTGTTCATATCGCATTATAAGAGACAAAGGTGGGAACACACCTTGAAATCAGAGTATGCTTGAGCCTTGGTATCAAAAGAGATTTAGGTGACGGAGAACGAAAATGGAGCTGGATTACCTGGTGCATCGCCTGCCCCTTGGGATCATCCTTCGGAACATTCTTGGGACGATCCTCTGGCAAAGCGTCCTCAGATACTGGCCACTCCAAGATTGCCTTATCCTGGGCTCCGCTGAGGATGCGCCTGTCATCGGCGGAGAAGGTGACGCACTGCACCTCGCTAGTGTGCTTGAATACGACGATGGTTCGCCGATCTGAGACCCGCCAGAGGCGGACACGGCAGTCATCAGATGCAGAGGCAAGGAGAGTGCCATTAGAGTTCAGAGAAATGGCCTGGATACTGTTGAAATGGCCCTTCCAGGGATCACCAACCTGCTTCCAGGTCGACGTATCCCACTCCCGTATGGTCGGATCCGTGACACCACCCGCTGAAAAAAGCCGTGTGCCATTAGGCATCCAGGCGAGCGAGTTGTTGTATGATTCATTGATTGCAGTGTGACCCTTGAAGTTCGCTACGCATTCCCTCGTGCCCGAATTATAGATTTGGATATTGGTGTGTGTTGCAATCGCAAGAAGTTCGCCGGACGGCGAAAAACGAATGCAGCTGACATTTGTCTTGTGACAAGTGATTGGATTTCCTAGCAGCTCCCAGGTTTTCGTGCACCACAGCTTAATCGTTCCGTCTCCTGAACCGGTCGCCAATAGTGAACTATCGGGAGAAAAGGCCAGTGATGGGATCCCACTGGAGTGGGCTTTGATGGCTTGGGTGAGGGATTCCCCGATGTTTAAATCCCAGGCGATGAGCGTCCCTTGTTCATCACCACTTGCTATCAACTGCCCATCTCGCGATACCGCCAATGCATCACGAAGCCCCCCCAATGCCCATCCAATCTTTTCAACAAAACGCCTTCCTTCATATCCCACAGACGGACCATATTCCACGAGGACGTGACCATGCATCGCCCGTCTGGGGAAACTGTGATTGCATTTGCGCGAGTTCCACATACCCTTTGATTATTGATGATCACACTAACAGGATCATCGCGTTGTCCATGATCTTCGAACAGTCGAAGGGGTGTGGGGTTTAGATTGAGCTGCGCCATTTCTAGAGGTTGATGATATTGAGGACGGTCGAAGTGGACTTTGCGAGAAGATTGGGGCCTGTTTGTTTAATGCTGCCCCATATTAATATCAGGCGCTTAAGACGTGATGTTATTACCAACCTGTGAAATTGACCCAGCACTGACGCGGCTTATGTATGTGACACGGCATTGTCACGAATCCTAGAGTTATGTTCTGGCAAACACTATCTTATGTCGCTCGAAATGAATTCCAAACACTTTGAGTTCTCGCTAATAATCAACATACGAATGTCCATCTGCGTACAGGCCCTGGAGTGCTGCAGTCACCTCTCACTAATTTTACACTGCTTGTCCTCCATGTTCGTACTACTTGGGAATGTTGTATGCATGTTGTGTTTAATAATCATTGATCCAACGTTTGTTTTCAGACAGCGGTGTGGAGTATTGTCTCACTGTGTCAAGGCTTGACCCCACCTTGTCAAGTCTGATGCAGCCTCTGTACTCTGCACTACCACGTCAGGCTCCAACCATGCCATGTCAAACTTCAGTCAGGCTGGGTCAAGCACTACCCACACCACGACAAGTTTTCCCCAACATCTTCGCAGCCTCCGTAATACTGTAAACCTCCACACTTACCTATGTCGCGTCAAGCATAGCACATGCCGCGTCACAGGCGCGTCAAACAAGTTGTGCCGCTTCAAGGCCGCGTCACAGCCGCGTCAAACCTCGGTGCCACGTCGGGACTTTTTAACTGTTAGTGTAACTTAAGTATATTTTCAACGTGTCATAATAAATGATTTTCTGACAGTGAGGTCTCTCATCTAGCATTGACTCCATCTTGCTCCGGAGATGCAGAGCTTCTCGAGGTTAGCAGACGAGTTTTTGGAGTAACAGAAAGGATTGTGCATTGGCATGGCATGGGGCGAAGTCAAATGAGGTGATATCTTGTGAATAAAAATGATAATTCGACTCAGGTAAATAACAACTCCCGAAGAAGTGCATCCAAACCACCAATCCCCAAGTACCACACAATACCACTCATCAAATACACCCATAGCCCGCACACCCTTCACCAATCATTTATACTCCCTCAACAGCTTCTCACCTCCGACATCTTCAGGCCATCCTCCACACTTCATAAACCACTTGTTAAGCGCGGAAAGCCGTATTGAGATGGGAGAAAGCGCGCGCTATGATGCTGGTGAGTCGAACCAGTTGTGGTGTGAGGGGGAGCAACAGCGTGATGGAGGGTGATGTCGTCTAGACAGGATGAAGATAATTATCAAGTATAAATTATAGGTGGGCACGTTAGCCATGACCTAACACTCAGGGCAGCACAATATCTTAATCGTGTCAGCATCTCCCGAGCCGGACGAAGGAACGTCCTTGATACCAGACTGAGGTTCACTGCCTGCCTGCTAGTAACACGCACTTGATGATCGGGAGTCAAGATTACGCGAGTAATAAAAGACGAAGACAAAGGTGTGCCTCGCGGCCTTGTATGCTATGGCAGGAACACTTACTCTTTTGACATGTGCTATAAACTGATTAAAACTCTTAGAGTATCAAAAACCGAGCCAGAACAAGATGGCGCTTTGATTAGCACTTGCGTTCTGGTAATGGTCACCAACCAAACAGTGAGGAGATGAGCTGTCATTTCCTCAGCCATTCTGGGTGTTACTAGTATCCCTTAAAATAGGCGCGGATCTTTTTTTTGCATTTGGGATGATAACGTCACGTACCAGAAACAAGGAAAGCTCTAGTGCCGTCGGGGAGCTCGGTCCACCATGCAGTCCGAGCTCGGGGTCATCAGGGGCCATCGAAGATGTAGTGGCACAAAGTTGTCCCAGGAGCTCTTGGATAGTAATGGCTTTACAATCTGAGATACGAACTTGACATGCTTTGTATATAGGCGTTCCTAACAAGGGTATTGCGTGCGTGCTGCAGTACCAGATGATCCGTGGAGTACTCTGATCAGAATGTTGGCGTCGTCGTGATTGAATTCCTCGTGAAACTGATTGGTGAACAGCGTAAGTAGCGTACCGGTTTTGTGGATAGTGTGACGAGTTCACATAGTCACTTGGAAGTTGGAGCTCTGTATGTACAGAAAAGTGAAATTGTATTACTAAGAACGACAAGGACTCGGATAAGGAAGAAATTGGATATTTGCCTGTGACGGCAACGTGCAGGTCAGCGCATATCTGGCATCGATGTTGCTTCCACTGAGATCGATTCTCTTTATCCCAGACAAAACAATATGAAGCCTATGCAAAGTTCGGGTATATATAACATGGTCAACCGAAAGGACTCCCCTCATCTGATCCTCCACTCGCAAGTACTAGACAACCCCGCTCTTTAGTTGCTCGTCCTCTCCCAGTAGACCATGTTGACACTCACCAACGTCACTTGGCTCGACATACTATGCATTTCTTGTGCCGGAGTCTATTTTGTAATGCGGGTTTTCAACAAGAAGAATCCTGCATCATATCCGCCTGGTCCCCCGGGGTGGCCTCTCATCGGGAACATCCTGGACATGCCTCACACCAAGCCCTGGCTCACATTCGCTATGTGGGGCAAGAAGTATGGTGAGTACCTACCGTTTCGCCGACATCATCCATTTCAAAGTCTTGTCTACAGGTAACATCTCACATATCGAGATTATGGGTCAACACATCGTGGTGCTGAACTCTGTCAAGGCTGCGATGGACATGCTGGACAAGAAGAGCACCCTGTACTCTGATCGTCCTATCTTTCCTGTTGGTGGCGAACTTGTTGGCTGGAAGCACAGCATGGGTCTTCTCCCCGACGGTGACCGCTTTCGCCGGTACCGCAGGAACCTCCACCGCGTGATTGGCACCCGCGCCGCAGTAGGCACATATAACCAGATCGAAGAGGTTGAAACTCGCCGATTCCTTAAGCGTGTGCTCACGAAACCCGGTCAACTACAGACACACGTCCGACAGTATGCATTATTTGTCCTTGCATTGACGCGATCTTGATTTTGATAGCACCGCCGGTGCCATCATTCTGCACATCTCTCATGGTTATGAAGTGACAGAGAACGATGATCCTTTCGTTGACCTTGCAGATCGCGCTGTAGATCAATTCTCGCGTTCCACTGTTCCCGGTGCCTTTGTGGCTGATTTTATGCCATTTTGTAAGCTATAGCATCCAGAACGTTTGCTGTTAATTACCTTGTTATTTGTAGTGGTCAATGTCCCCGAGTGGTTCCCTGGTGCTGGTTTCAAGCGCCTAGCCCGTGAATGGCACGAGACCGTCGAAGAGATGATTTCTGCACCGCACAAGTTCGTCAAGGATCAGATGGTAACCAACATTTGTAGTTTTGCGATCATGCGTAGAGGTTTGATTTTCACAGGCAGCTGGCATTGCCCGGGAGTCTTTTACCTCGAAGCTGTTAGGAGACCGTGCTCTGTCCTGCAGAAGACGATCACGTTGCGAAATGGTCTGCTGGATCTCTATACGCCGGCGGCGCCGACACGGTTAGTCCCTCCCCATCTATTGTTAATCATCATTTCTGAGAGCACTGCACTACTTTTCTCAGACTGTTTCTTCAATCTACTCGCTCTTCCTGGCCATGACACTTTTCAGTGATGTACAGAAGAAGGTCCAGGCAGAAATAGATGCTGTTGTTGGTCCTGATCGTCTTCCCTCCTTCGCCGACCGAGATTCTCTTCCCTACACTGAGGCGCTTGCCAAAGAGGTACTACGTTGGAATGTTGTCGCTCCTACCGGTCCGTATATCTTGTTTATCGCATTCTTTAGTTGTCGAGCGGTATCTCAATGACAGGCGTCCCCCACCGTGTCACTGAGGACGACATCCATGACGGGTATTTCATCCCAAAAGGTTCTTTGATAATACCTAACATTTGGTTGGTGCACCCGTTTTCCGCATTTGATATTTTAATAGAATGTAATGACAGGTTCATGCTCAATAACCCGCAGACATACGCTAATCCCTCGCAATTCAACCCTGAACGCTTTTTGTCTATTGACGGAAAGAAGCCTGAGACGGACCCCCGGACAGTCTGCTTTGGCTTTGGAAGACGGTAAGCATGGAGTTGCATGGAGTTGGTTACTTGTGGAATGCTAAGTTTCTGCTCCGCAGTATCTGTCCAGGTATGCCCGACTCACAGAAGTACCGGCAAACGTTCTGACGTTTCTTGCTTTTGATGTATAGGTCTCCACCTCGCTGAAGCCTCCGTCTGGATATCCACCGCGATGTCACTGGCCGTATTCGATATCTCCAAAGTCGTCGAGGACGGTGTTGAGATTACCCCTGAGGTTGATCCTTCATCAGGCACGATCAGGTATGTCTCATATTTTATCACGTCCGGTGCTGGTTTGGATAGAGGCCATTACAGCCATCCGAAGCCCTTCAAGTGTTCTATTAGGCCTCGCTCTGCGAGAGCCGTCGCGCTCATTGAGCAGGATGTTAACTACTAAGCGTTCGAAGACGAAACCCACACATGAAGATGATTGGAGTGCCACATCCCATTATCGTACATGTACATACATTGCTTCATCTTGTAAGAATAATTTACTACAGTGATTCAACCTCCTTCCAAATGATCTCGATCAGGCGCTAGTGCACCACTCTGGGATATTTGATACTTTGTCTGTCTGTAAGCACGCTCACTTACTAGAGTTCCCATAATCTACATAAATACTGTCTACGATACTGAAACACAAGCTTTCAGTATCGCTGCCTTTTGCGTAACACTTCAGGGACGACAGTCTTAGCTAAGTTACACTATCCTGTCTTTGAATAGAAATATAAATGTCGCGAATCATGGTATACAACACGGGGTCACCAAGCCATCCAAAAATGTGCGATTACCGTCTTCCAAGCCCACTCAGGCCCCACGCAACCTTCGACTGCACGAAATCAAACCTACCCAAGATCCTCAGTACCAGATCGCGGATGGAAGCCCCACTACACGGCATCCACCAAGCATAAGAATCGTACGTAAGGCTTGCGAGTTTCAAAAGCGTCTTGGTAAAGCCGATGATTTCCACCGCTCGCGCATGACGCACGTCCCCCAATTCCTGTAAAATGGTATCATCCACATCGGGATTCTCTGCAGACGCTTGAATGTGCTTTGTGACAGCCTCTGCAAGGAAAATCGCGTCTCTGATGGCCAGGTTCATGCCCTGGCCGCCCGCAGGTGAATGTATATGGGCTGCGTCACCGACTAGAAGAATAGCAGCTCCAAGACGCGTGAAGGTGCGGTCGGCGATAGCAGAATGTGTTCTGAAACGTGTCGACCAGACCAGCTGGTCGACTTTGACAGGTGTTAGATTAAGACATGGATTTGATGTTATACACGCTGGCCCGTATTTGTCAATCAAGTCCTGGATGTATTCTTTCGGTGGAGCATGGGGGGGCTTCCCATTCTTTACAGGGATGGCACAACCTACACGGAAGATGGGTTTCGTAATGGGCTTTCCATCTCGCGTCAACTCTGCATTGAAGCGTTTGCCGAGCGGTGTAAAGAAAAAGAAATTGCCTGAAAAAACTGTGCCATTGAGGTGGCCCTCGAGGGTTAATGGACCGACTGGTTCAGGGTCAAATGTGACATCTGCAGAGACCATTTGAGCCAATGAACTGTTGCCCGTATTTGGCCCTTCTGGGTCAGAGAACCCTATCCCGGCGATGGTACGGATCTGGAAATAGTCGTCAGACAGTCCCCCAAGCTAGGTTAGTGGGCACTGAGGTCTCACATTTGAGCGGGCGCCATCTGCACCGATAATATATCTAGCTCTAATGACTTGACCATCCTCAAAGGACACGTCGGTGATGCGAGAGTCCTTCTCGTTCTGTTTCATTCCTACCACCCTATGAGGACGCTGCACTTGAACACCAAGGCTCTGCAACTTCTGCCCAAGTACAAGCTCCGTCACATTCTGAGGGATGTAGAGCGCGTAAGGGTGGGCGGAATATTTCTTTAGCGGGTCGTATTTGGCTTCAAATATCTGTGAACTACGGGATGTGATTCTGATGCTCTTCCCCTTGATGGCTCGAGACAGTAAACCATCTGCTGCATCGATGCTGGCTAAAGCCTAAGATCATAAAAACATCAGTGGGCCTTCTTATAAACGCGCAGGTGGCTTACCTCAACAGTTGCAGAGTGTATCGTGATCGCCCTCGATGAATTCTGCCCTTCGAGTACGGCGTCTACGATGACGAAGTCATGGCACTCGTTATGGACGAGAGAAAGGGCAGCTGTGAGACCTGCAGGGCCCGCGCCGACAATGAGTACGGTAGTGTTCTCGGGGAGAGACATTGTCTGCTTGGAGAGTAAGAATGATAGAGTGAAACAGACGATGAATTAGCTTCAGATGGCTCTTGCACCTGTTATTTAAGGCTACCCATTATCTTAACTCGTTATGAAGGATGATGTACTATTTCGCGCGCCTGACCGGCCATGCATTACGAAGTAATATATTGCACAGATTGCAACCGTCGGAAATTGTGGGGTCAATGAGCAAACTGGACTCAGAGTGACTGCAGTTGTCCGATCCTGGCGGCTTGATTTGCCATTACAAGCCTTGGTCCGTTTACAACGTATGCGCTGACCCGGAGAGGTGCAACGTCATAGTAGGGTATCCCGTAAGGCATGGTCAAAGCTGTTGTCCGTTTCGCGCGATGAAGCAGAATGAAGCGAGGAAGGCTTATAGCAATCATGAGCGCTTGTATCTCCTGATGACTACAATACCATTAGTAACGCGTCCGACCTCAGAATTAGATGCAAACACGAACCAACGTCACAAGGAGTCACAAGTCGGTCCCGGGACCGTCTTCTAAGGTTTGATGACTATGGCTACGAGACTCACGGGTGACAAGAATTTATGCGAAATTCCTGTACAAAGGCGGCACCGAAAAAACAACTAGATGTGAGTCGTCACCAAGTTTTTAATACCTAGGACAACATGGGCCCATCAAGAATAGAACTGCTAGTGCCAGTCAAGCAACATGGCCTCAAATGCACTGGCAACTCGATTCAAAGCTCATCTAGATGACTTTCAGATCTCTCTGGAGCCCAGCGCGCTCAATTACCTCACATCCATGCTCGCCGTCATGTCCATGTCCGATAAAACCAAGGACATACGAGACGCCACGGAAATGTTTCTTGACGAAGCTGAGGTGGACCCTGAGAAGATCAACCAGTTTTATGCGACCCTTGGCAAGGGAAATGTGAAGTCATCCTCAGGGTTTGCGTTCGGCTTTCATCTTCTCATTTGAAATCTGACATCGATGAAGGACATCGACATCAGTATCAACGTCTAGCCCTTTGACCGATAATGCTCCGCCTCTAGACCAACCGAAACCTATGTCGTCTATCGAGGCCCGTCGCATGAAACGCGCGCAAAAGAAGGCTGCTGCCGTTGCCTCCCCATCGCAGCCCTCAGAAGCAGAACCCAAAATTGTAGCAACTGCCCAGCAGAGCCGGTTTCACCGCGAGACCCTTGAGACGTCATCTAAAGACATCGACATGCAGACTGTCAACATCAGCGTCAATAACCTCGATCTCCTCGTCGATGCACATCTGCGGCTCAAGGAAGGCGTCCGATATGGTCTCGTG
Source organism: Suillus subaureus (assembly GCF_016647635.1). NCBI lineage: Eukaryota > Fungi > Basidiomycota > Agaricomycetes > Boletales > Suillaceae > Suillus > Suillus subaureus. Next base: position 657,783 of record NW_024538570.1, read on the forward strand.
GGGCAGAATGGCGTCGGAAAGACGAGTCAGCCCCTCCCTTTCAGTACATACACGTGCTTATATGTCGATAACGCAGTGCTGATGAGATGCATGGCAGACAACATTCTTGCTATGCCAAGCAATCTCAATATCCTCCACATCGCTCAGCTTGAGACGTTTGACGAGACCACCACTGTGTTGAATGAAGTACTTGAAGCAGATAAGGCATGCACGAAGGTTTTGCGCGAATATGAAGGTAAATTATCTCCTCGCATTGTTTGTCCAAGCTAGAATCCACTCTCATAGTCTTGCACGCAATACTGGGAGACGCACCTCAGTCCACCTCGTCAAGCACCGCCCAGTTGAATACTGCGCTTCACAACATTCTCATTTCTCGAATGGAAACCCGCGTGATTACCGCGCAACAACTCGCACAGAAACGCTCTGGCACACGTGGACATGACGCCCGTCAAGCGCAGCTTGCGATAGAAACCGAATTCGCTGCACTGAAGACCCAGGATCCACAGGTCTACATCTTATCTGACATGGCGACCGAACTCATTACGGATGTCTTTGATAAATTTGCGCTGATCAATTTCGATGCGCGGAAAGCAAAGGCGAGGAAGATCCTACGAGGACTTGGATTTAAGAGGCTCAAGTCGATGCAAGGGTACAGACCTTGAGTGGTGGATGGCGGATGCAGATTGCGCTTGCGAAAGCGCTATTTGTTGGCCCAGACATCCTCCTACTCGACGAACCAAGTATGTCGTTTTACATGACATGATGTCCACCTATTCATGTGTACAGCAAACCACCTTGACCTGCCTGTGATCCTCTGGCTGCAAGAATATCTGATCAACGAAACAACTGGGGCTGACACTTATTATCGTGTCGCACGACCGGGCGTTCTTGAACGCGGTGACAACGGAAACGATCATTCTGCGTGACAAGATATTGAAATATCACGCCGGGTCGTTCGCAGACTATGAAAGCACGAGTGAGGAGCAGCGGGTACGGAAGCAGGCTTTGCTGGATGTGCAGGCAAAGAAGCGAGCGAAGCTCTTAGCAAGCATCCAGCACAATGTACAACAGGCTCGGGCGACCGGGGATGACAAGCGACTCGGGCAAGTAGCAAGCCGGAAGAAGAAGATTGAGCGCCTTGGAATGGAAAAGACGGAGGACGGGAAGCGGTTCAAGGTGTCTTACTGGGCCGGGTATCACACATCGGCGCGCGCAGAGATTGAGATGGAGAAGGCCTTAAAGACGGCGACGATCAAGATCCCAGATCCTCCTCCGTTGCGATACCACGGATCTGTGTTCACCGTGAAGAATGCGTCATTTCGCTATCCAACTTCGAACAGGGATGTACTAACAAATGTCAACCTTGATGTCGGCCCCCATGCTCGCATAGCGCTACTCGGCCCGAATGGGTGCGGGAAAACAACGCTGCTGAACATGATGGTGGGTGTGACGCAGCCGACAGCGGGAGAAGTATACCGACACCCTTCACTCCGCATCGGCTACTTCTCGCAGCACGTAGTCGATCAGCTCACACTCACCCGTACACCCATCGAAGAGATGCGCTCCCGGCATCCAGGGCTTTCAGAACAAGAGTGTCGGGCGCACTTTGGCACTGTTGGCGTGAGTGGGAATACTGTTCTGCGGAAAATCGCAAACCTCAGTGGAGGACAGCGGAACCGCATTGCGTTTGCAATCATCCTGTATGATGCACCGCATGTGCTTGTGATTGATGAAATCACGAATCATTTGGACATGGGCACTGTGGAGAGGCTGGTGGAGGCGCTGGAGGGCTTTGAGGGAGCTTTGTTGTTAGTGAGCCATGACGTATGGTTCATGAAGCAACTGATGGAGGGAGAAGATGATGGTGATGATGATGAAAGTGATGTGAAGGAGGAGAGGGCGTTTTATGTTGTTCGGAATGGTGCTGTGAAGCGCTGGGAGAAAGACATGGATGGGTATGTTGAGGCGGTCATGAGGAAAGTCAGGAAAAGTGATAAGTACTAGTGCGTGCATACATTGTGTTACAATTCCGACCTGAAGCTTTGATTCGCATACCGCATATGTACTTTTACATCTTATTCTCCCAGCTTATTATCCCCTGTCCTGCCTTGATTGCCTTTATGTTGTCCTACAATGTTCTCCTTCTGTTAAGCACACGCACTGGTTCAAAGACGGTTATGAAACAAGCAGGCAAGGTAAGAGCACAGCAAAACATACTATTCACCCGAGCAGGTTTCTGCAGGATCTCTACATGATTTTAATCCGTCTCAGCTTTCCAACAACGAAACAGAGAAGCAATGTAACACACCAATATTCAACACGTTCATAAAATCCCTTTTCTCAATCGCCTCCCTCAAATCCTCCTGCAGTCTCGAGTTCTGGCACAACACTTGCATCGCTGCTTCCACGCGTGCATACCTCTGATCAAGGAGATCCGGGCAGGCCGCTATGATAGCTGCAAGCAGGACGGTGGAGGCATAGATTGAGAACATGGGCGAAAAATGGACGGATTGGGTGTTTTTGACAACATCGAGCTCGAGGAGGTGCGTGTTGATGGTTTTTAACGCATCTTCGCTCAGCTCGAGCTCGACACGGGGGAGAGCGGGGTGATTGCGAGGTTCATGAGCTGACATTTGGTGGTGAAGTTGTCGCCCCTATCTTTGTTACTTGATTACCGGTGACCCCTATATTATGTTATGTTGTGACGTGACGTGAAGCCTGCTTTGGGAGTGTCAACCTTCAAGTGACCTGGTCGAACTTTGTGATAAATTAGAGTAAGTAATGCCAGCTACTACGAGTACATCACGTATACGAGACAATTAGAGATTCAGCCAACACCCGTGCAAGCGCGTAATTAAATAGAAGAGCTTCATATAAAGTTCATGGATATAGAAAGGATCAGGGAGTAAGAAAAAGAATGTATAACCATACTGATATTCATACATCGTCCACTATCATTCCATCTTTGCTTGGCGAAGCATTGTCGGGGCTCTGCCTCTCCCATATGCGATCGGGCTTCCGTCGTTGCGGCTCTCCTTCGCACAGGTCTTTTGGCACACTACGTGTTGTTTCGTATGTTTCTCCATCGAGTTGGAGCTCACTCAATGATGTTCGAGTGCTCGCCTCGCCCAACCGGAGACCCATTCCAAGGGCATCAGAGGAGGAATAAGCAGCGGGTGTTGCTGGTGCAGAATAACTAGCCGCAGGCGTGGAGGGTATAGAAGAGAATGGTGTCGAGGGAGTGGATGAAAGACCTGGAATAGAATCCTGCCTTCGGTGTTGTGCGAACGGTGATGAGGCAGGATCAAAGGGCTCTGAATCATCATGGGGTTGCTGGCGCTGTATGCCAACAACGCGCAGACGCTCAACCCAACTAGAAAATCCATCAGTCAACAAGGGCATTATGCGAAAGAATTTGACATACGCATCAGCACGATCCAGACTGTCCTTAACGACGCCGGTAACCCCACGCATCATGTCTAGACTTTCTGTGGCGAGCGCCAAAACACGCTGCGCAGCCTGAGTGGCAGCACTGGTCGTTGGCCGTAAGCCTATGCGTGCGGAGGCCAAAGGGGATGATGCACGAGAGGATGCTGGTGTACATGCTTGGGAGCGATCAGGGCCACCAGCGCTGCGTTCCTTGTGTCTGGTGGTCCGTGCACGTCTCATAGCTCCAGCGCCGCCGGCAGCAGCGCCAACGGCTGAACTAGCACCAGGGGCACCATCTACCATACCAGGAGCTGTATTAACAGTTGCAGTTGCCCACCGCTGGGGTAGATGCAGGATAAAGCCCCTGACACGTGACCGAGCAGGCTCCGGGAGAGCACTGCCGGCATATTTGCTTACAATATCAACCACTTGACGGATGGTTTGCACAATATCTCGACGAACATCAGTTAGCGTCCGCATATGCGTGGGCGAAATAAGGATATCGGTGCCAGATGAAGAGTCTGACGGATGCAAGGATTCAATAAAATCCCTGAGAATGAGGATCTGTGCATCGATATGCAGTGTGGCGTACTGGTGGGAAATCACATGTGTATAGAATCTGAAGGAAAAACGAAGGACAAACCTGGAGCCATTGAAGACAGTATTTGAGGCGCCGCATACTTTCTTCGCTGACGGCAGCACTGATGCCTCCTGCTTCTAAGAGGACAGCTTGCCAGCGACTCCTCTGTACCACTGCTTGCTGACCTTGAAGATCAGGAGGTGCGGTAATTTGATTTTGTGGGGCCAGGTGTTTTGTTATCGTTCGAATCTGGAGGAACAGGGGATGGACTACGGGCTATGACGACAAATGAGATGACACGATAAAGAAATGCAATGATGCATACATTGTTGTGGGTTCGTGCCTTCGCGTGCTTGTCGCGAACTGAAATAATCCCGACCAGTCTGCCGTTCCTCTAGTATTCGTTCTCTGGATATCTCATCAACTTGCATCCGTTCGAGGTCAGTGCTTGATGGACGATGATATCTACCAAGCTGCGAAAAACAGTCAAGATAAGCTGATCTTAAGCAAAAAAAAAGACTGTACTGGCCTTGTCAAGTTGCCTACAGGCAAACTCATCTAGTTGATTGACATCAACCGGTAGTCTATCGATTACAGGACGGGATATGGTTTTCACTGATGACTCCATCATCTCGGCACCATACTAAACAATGATCGGAGTCGATGATAGACGCATATAGGTGTCAAGAGGCTCACCTTGACGACGCGTGAACTGGCTTTTCCATGTTCATATGCCCGCAAAGCAGTATTGAAAAGCGGAAAATTTGACACTCTGGCCACAAAATCTGGAGAGGTCATATCTGCTGGTAGAGAAGGGGATGGGGCTGATAGCGCGCTTGAAGCTGATGCAGGAATTTGGGCTCATGTGTGCCGTCTAGGTCATCGTTGTTGAATGCATGAAGTCTACTCACCGTTGATGCTTCCAGAAGCTCTAGCACCATTCCTCATATCGCCTAGCGCGCTCACGGCTATGCGCACACTCTCGTCCTCATCTTCAAATGTCATATGTTTGCTCACAGTTGAAGAGGGCGGTGAAGGCTTTTCGCACATCATCGAGAGCGATGTTGACGATGGAATATTGTCAGGAAAAATGAGAGACCAGAGCTCGAGAAGAGACAAGCTTGCACGTGCAGTCCAACATTATCACATTGGGGTACACGTTTTCACGTGTTAATCATCTGACCAAATACTACCGCGGCTTGTTGATGTCAGTACTTGACTGGTCAAGTGTAACGAGTCATCTCACATGCCTCTCATGAGATAGCATTGCTATTGAACGTTTGAACTCGTGATGGTTAGCATGTAGGACATGTCGATCAACTAATCCATTCATTATAAGAGGGGTATCAGATTCACTAACACGTGCGACTTTTTCACGTGTTACAGTGTGTTCCCTCCAAGTACTCAGTACAAGACTTGACCAAGGATACTATTCAGTGAGCTTTCCTTAGTCGTTTCTCATTTGTTTCCGTGGAGGGGGCAATGACTCTGACATTTAAGTTCCGGAGTGAACAAGAGTCGATGACAAATTCGATATGCACCCCAAAGTCCTTCAAATGTTTCACCTGAGATCGACTCAAGATGACTCTATTGATTTTAGATCTCAGCGGCTTTGTGAGTGACCGAATGGCTCCAGGCTACGCCAGCCACCGCCATTTAATTGTTCCAAACTGGTAGGCTCGGCGAACATGAACTCCCATTCAATTGATTCCCAGACTGAGTACTTATACTCGTTTCCAGTTATTTGGCTGGTGCACAATACCCTTGACTGCACCTTATATCTTGTGCAGTACGACACCCGTCATGGCTGGATTTGCTGAGATGTTCCATGAAGATATCTCCAGTCCTGACAGCAACCCCGACCTATGGATGGCTGACACTTCATTTGCGTCTTATGCCCCTCACAATTATCCCACCATGTATGACACCGATGTCGGACTCGGATACCACTCGGATTTCAATACTATGTCCCCAAGCATCGGCAGCAGTTCCACAAGTTCCCCTGCATCTGACTGCTTCGAATTCCAGCCCTCGGCCCATGGACAAGAGGACGCATACGGGCTTAGTGCCTCTCCACCCCAGTGGTTCGGCAGTGGCGAAGGACAGTTTGATTCCCTTGGCTTCCCTGTCCAACGCCTTTCACCGCAGATCCTCACGGAACAACCACCTCTTCGCACCGTGTGCATGTCAGATGTCATCATCCCCAACGGATTATATCCGCCATCCGTTCTGCCCCAGCCCAACTCGGACCGTCTACCTTCTGTACCTTCTCCTCCCATTCGTGCTACTCATTTGCAGCGCCAGGAGAATCAGCTATTCGAAGAAGACTCTGACGCCGAAAGCGAGGGAGACTCATATTGCCCCTCTGACACATCCAATTCTCCTGTCTGCCGTTCAGCTGATCCAACTTCACCCCTATTTCAGGCTCTGCCGCCGCCGACATCTCGTCGTCGTAGACGCCACGATGTCAATCTTCCAACCCCCGTTCCCAATCTGACAAAGAAGTCCCGCGGACGCAAGGTCCCAGTCTCTTCAGGGGAACCGGTCTACGCGCGCAGCAGGGACAAGTCGAAGAAGGGCACCAGGACATATACCTGCCACGTCGATGGCTGCAGCAAGTGTTTTGTCAGGAGCGAGCACCTCAAAAGGCACATCCGGTCCATTCACACAAACGATAAACGTGAGGGAGACTTTTCTGCGTTTCCTGCATGCTAGAGTGACTGACTTTTCCATAGCGTGGGTGTGCCCGATCGGGGGGTGCGAAAGGGAATTCAGCCGCCGTGACAACCTGAACCAGCACATGCGCATCCACAAGAGTCCTTAAGATGTTACTTCCTCTCATCACATCCAGATGTACGATAGTGCCAAGCGTGGAGAGGCATATCTTGGTAAACGTTGATTTTATCCCGTTCTCTGTATACGTATCTACGACATCATATCCTGACTTTTACGATTCATGATGGTCACGATCTACACCGCAATCTGTATGTTTATGGTTATCTACATCACTTCGTAGACGGATACGCACATATCATTGAAATTTGTGAAGAAGAAATTGTCACCAGTCTCGTCGGTGATAGCACATGGGCCCGGGATAGCAAGGCCGGCCCGTTATTCACAGCACTCAAGCAATCTGTGCTGCTAGTGTGGCATGAAATAGTAGGGACACATCTGAGAAGGCGACACGAGTACCCTATGAGCCGAGTATGATCTACTTATATTCTCGACAAAGGTATGTCTGCAATATATAAATAACACAATTAAGCATATGCGTGATACCAATTACAAGAATCCAGCTTGGACGGCTAGAGAGAGAGTGAATGAAAATGTGAACGCGACTGCAGTCACCAATGGCTGAGAATAATGGTAGTTCGTATGGCGAAAACGAAATGAAATAGGATGGGGACAGAAATAAAATAAGCTGCTAAACTATGGGATTCGAGAGAGACAACGAGTAAACGAGTGCGTAGAAAATGGGAGTTCGCCGCTCATCTGCACGCTCGGTGCCATCTGGCTCATTACTCGAAAAGTATTAACTGGATAAAAAACCAAGCAAACTCTGTTATGCCGCTATTCAAAGGAGCGATCACCGATGCTATGACTCATCCAATGCGCGGAGCTGAGCAGTCACAAATTCAGCTACTTCAGCGCTCGATGCGCGGGAGTGAGTGGGGGCCCAGCATCGTTTAAGAAATTCTTTGTGGCATTCTTCGAGCTTGGGAACGTCGGGGTCATCCTGCATCGGCAGCTGTTTCTCGTACTTTGCCAAGACCACATGGGAGTTCCGGATCCACCAATAGGGCAATTTCCTTACCAGTATCTTGGTCCGCTAGTTAAAGCTAAACACGTGACGGCAGACTGTGAACCTACTTGAAGCATAATACAACCAAAGGCATAGATATCAGCTGACACCGCGGGTAGTTGGGACGTATCCCCGCAGATCAACTCGGGATCGGTCCATCTTGGCTCTTGAACCACTGAATAATGTGAAACAAGCAAGTCCGCAAGGTCATAATCGGATAAACAAGCCCTTCCGCTCTCGTCAATCAACACATTGAACTGATGAGACGTCAGTATAACGCATCCCTCCAACATGCAACCGCAGCACCCACGCCAGTTAAATGACCGTGCACGATATTTTGGGAGTGGACTATTTGAATCAACTAAGTAGCTGCCACTGGAAGAAAGTAGGGAACGAACCGTAACAGAGTCCACTCACAATATCATTTACCTGTATAACACCACTATCAGAATACGCAGGATGGCTGTTACCAAAACACGAACAAGGGACAACTTGGACAACATCGAAAGAAACGGGTATTGTTTGTCCAAGTATTTGGTTAGAGTTCCCTGTCTCATCCATGCGGTGACCAAGGCAGGAAAGACACCGAAACTGGAGGTCAGGCCAAAGAAGCGAACAAGATTTCTTTGCTCAAGTTTGAGCCACTTTTGATGCCGCCGAAGTAGCTTCGTTCGCAACTCAGGTTGTGCGGAGTCGAGATGTATCACCTGAACAGCTACCTACAGGCCGAACAAGTCAATGGCTAATGATAGCGATGCACATGGAATGTACCTGTACTTTCCCTGAACCAGCGCAATGGTGGTCACAGCGCCAGATGTCACGAAACCCTCCGGTTGATACCGCAAAATCATGAAGTCGAATAATCTGGTTAACAAGATCGCCCTCAAAAGCCTGGGGCTTAGCCTTTTTTTCCAAGTTAGGACGCGTGGATGTGTTGGCACTATTCGTCTCAACATCAAAATCTTTGTTCCTGGTGTCGTCGTAAACGAACGCATCGGAGATTGTATATTCGTTCAGAATTAAAACGTCTTGATTACTGCTTGGCTCAATATTCCTGCGTATGGCTGCGGGGTTAGTTGCAGTGTTGTTCAAAAGTTGGGGGGCTCTATCACTTCTGGGCTCCGTTTGGCGATAAAGGGCTAGACTAGCGATCCGTGTGGTAATCCAGCGAATCATGGATCCTACAGCATGACAAAAGGTTGAATCAGGGCTGCGCCAAACTAAAATGCCGAATTATTATATTGTCAACGACAGAGGCAATCTATCTTGCCATGTGTTTGGGGGTTCTTCAGAAAGTCGTCAATTTGGGAGGTAGATGGACGAGAGGATGGACTCGGCAACCAACACCTCCGAATGAAAGCCCAATGGTTTTGAGAGACACTCGAGGGTCGTCTTGGAATTTGCCTGTCGGTAAGTTTTTTGATAATAGGTGCTCGGCCGCTACTTCTGACCATGGAAGTTCGCCAGAGAGTACCTTAACGGGTACGTCTTAACTTTATACATGCATCCTATGAATCAAAGCATACCTGTAGCATAATACTGCCAAAGGAATATATGTCGCTTTCAAAGGTAGAATGCTGGCCAACGCCAATGATGAGCTCCGGAGCAGCCCAACGGATAGCTCCAGGGGATCCGATATACACAGCACATTGTGCTAAGCCACCACATACGGTGGACAGACCAAAGTCAGTGAGGCGTGCTTTGCCCCGGCTATCAATCAGCACATTATTCTGTTTGGGATCATGAGTACGGTAAGCACAGAGTGACACAAAGTCAGCTTACGCTTGAAAGGTTACCGTGCACCACCTGAGATGTATGCACTATCACAATGAGAAGTAGCAAATTAGGTTCTTAAACGGCATGCGAGCAAACATATCCATACAGTAAAGCACGCCAGCTGCAATGCCTTGGAGCTTGACATGAATAATAAGTATTTATGCGGGTCATATCTGCTGCCTGAATACTTACAAGCTCCAACTGTTGTCTGTGGTTAAATGTATCATGCTGACTAGCAAGAAAAGTAGTAAGCGTCCCATTTGGAGACCAAGTGGACACCAAGGGAATGGACTTGGTCGGATGGCCAAATCCCGATGCGACTCCAAAAATACGAACTATATTTTCGTGGTTCAATCGTCTCCATGTGATTAAATCCTGATGTACCTGTGGGACGATCAAAATTTTTGAAGCTATCGTCGCAAAGATACCAACGATTTCATTTCTCCTCTCAGGAGGCACGCGTATAGTCTTTACTGCGACCTGCCTTGAAGATCAGGATCGAATTTCACATGATGGGCCCACTGACAAGTCTCGTACCTCAAGTTCCGTGGACAGGTCGGGGCGCCAAACACATTGACACACACTGCCAAATGCTCCCTGCTGCGGATATGAATCCTTGCGAGTAATTATGTGGTTCGTGAGGTTGGGTAAGGTAGAGAGTGGATTGGAACTGTGGAAAATGAATAAGCCACTATTACTGATACGCCGAGTTGGACACGCGGACACCCCCAGTTGGCAACTCACTTCATGGTTACGAAAAGATGCAGGGAGAACTTGAGACACGGTCAATGACAGTTTTGAAGTTGTAGCAATGCTGCGGGAGATGTACATCAGCTCATCTTCGGTAGAGATTCTGGAGAGTATCAGTGAAGACGAACCACTAACAGTCGAAGTACACCAGGTTACCAGCTAATTACTGGCACACTGTGTGGTACCTCGTCAGGTATGGAGAGGGCAGGAATGCTGGCGCTTGTTGGATTGACAATCCTTGAATCGTTCAGTGGCGGGTGGATATATGGTGTACATCACGATGTCCATGATGGACACAACATTATGATGCCGGCAGGCCCGGCCCTGTCAAGGTTGTCACGGTGCCAATCAGGTTATTTGTGGTACCTATCAAGGTAGCGAACTAGCATCAGTTGGTTGCATGGCCAATTATATGTAAGTTCGTTTTGTCGCTCGGCCCTTGTGCACTGTGGCTTGGATCCTCTTGGAAAAGAAACACCAGTGCCAGTGCTTCGTACCACTGTGACTGAGCGCGACCTACAAACGCGTCATTATATAGCAGTTGAAGGACTTCAATTGGACTAGTAATAACGGGTCGAAAGACCACACATAAACGTCCAACACCTACTTTGATCCGAACCTTGGAACGATCCTTTCCTATCTATACGTTAACCATCCGAGTCGTCCTGGACAAGTGGTGAGTTGTAGAAATGCAGAATTCTGATCGAGCCTGACAAGAGCTAGGCTATGGGACTTCGCGATGTTGAAGATGCCTTCAACCGTTATATTTTCGATGAAGTGCCTGTGCGCATGTTATACTTGCCGCAGATGAAGCTCCTCGAGAGAGATGCGTTAAAGCGTCTTTATCAACCTCATATCGACCACATTACAGAAGAAGATTTGCAGGATAACCCACTTGGGAGAAGTGCAGCAATCGAGGAGAGGATCAGAAGACAATTGAGTTATGGAATCCTCTCGCACCGCTGGCTTTCACTAGACTCGGAGCCAAGCTTTCGAGACATAATGGGCGGCAACACACTGGAAGGGCCAGGCTGGGAAAAGTTGAGCAAGTTCTGCGAGGTCGCCAACAAAATGTATGGAGTGGAGCTCGTTTGGTCAGACACGTGCTGCATCGATAAGACCAGCAGCTCAGAGTTGGATGAGTCTCTCCGATGTATGTTTAGGTGGTATCGCAATACATCCATCTGCATTGTCTACCTTGCCGAGACGACCTCCATAGATGGATTTTATAACGACGAGTGGTTTACTCGAGGATGGACCTTACAAGAGCTACTCGCCCCCAATACAATTAGATTCTTCCGCAAAGATTGGGCACCGCTAACAGGCTACACAAATGACAAGGCCGACCATGCTGCCAATCGGCCAATCATGGAAACCATCGCAGAAGTTACCGGTATCTCATTACAAGATCTACAGGCCTTCGTCCCTGGTCCTTTCCAGGTTGACACAAGAATGGTATGGGCAGCACGCAGGAGAACGACTAGGAGCGAGGACGTAGCTTATTCCCTCATGGGAATTTTTGATGTCAGCATTCCAATTGCATACGGAGAAGGCGCCCAACGAGCGTTTTGCAGGCTTGTTGAAGCAATCATGCAAGTATCCAACGAACCAGGAGTCCTGAACTGGGCTGGAAAACCCGCACGGATACATAGACTGTCCAGCGCGTTCCCCTCTGCTCCAGTATGCTACTTTGGGCATCCAGACAACGTCAGAAGCCTTGCAGATGAAAAACGCGAGTTCTCTTTGACAAACAGGGGTCTGCGTATCCAACTCCTTGTCATACCGGTCGACCTTGTCACTCCAGTAACCCCCCCAGCGACGTCTATCCAAGATCGTGCGACGTTTCGTTGCAAGGCATTCAAAATCAGTGGCTTGACAATTGAAGGCCCTTCTTTTCCTGTCCTTGAGAGGACTGGGACAAATCGATATGCCTACTCTTTTGGTATCATCAACTATGCCATGATCCAAGGAGAAGGCAAGGATCCTATCCTTCCGAAAACGTGCATTGCTTACCTATTAACGCGACTGAAGGGGACGTCGTCATTTGCAAAAATGGTTCTTTCTGTTTGTCACGATTGGAAAAAGGTTGAAACCAAGACGTTTGTTACATTTGATCTCCCACAAGACTATACTATTGCGAAGCGGAACTTGTTGACGACAGTATGGATATGACAATTCTACGATTATACACATAGGTTAGATGCACGACTTTTACGTATTTTCAGTGGACAGACAGTCGCGGACGATTCGACTATACATCAGGATCAACGATATTTAAATACAGATGGGGATTTCTCCCCGAGATACATGCGACTACAATGTTTCTAGTGTCCTGACATCCATCATATCGTGCACAGAAGCCATGTGCTTGACCTGTGCCATGATATTGTGATCCGACGCAATTCTCTTGTACTCCCCACCACGTTGCTGTGCTAGCAAAAGTGCGCCAAAAGGCAGCTGTCCAAGGCTAACAATCAGCCTCAACTCTCGTGACTGAGAGCCCAAATCAACGAGTTCATGTTCTGAAGGAGAGTCGCTGGGCATATCATCCAACAGGGACTCGGGCTCGGACTCGTTCACACTGTATGCATCATCTGCAAAGTCGGGTAGCCCAAGATCGTGACGATTCCATGGACGAATAAGCAGGAATGTCTGCCGACTGGGCTTGGACCGCGAGAACTGAACCAGTTTGTCTTCGGTTGTGATGACCAGGTCTTGGAGGCCGTCTGCCTTGACATCATAAGTGAAACAAAATTGCAGGTTTTGACTGCGCCTCCGTCTGACTTCTGTGACAAGAAATGTGATACAAGGGAGTTGCAGTCTGGAGTTCGCGAAACGAGGAGCACTGAGGTTGTCAAGGAGGGTATATAGTTTCGAAGCCGACTCCACATCCACAGTATTTTGCAGCACGGTGACAGATATTTGCATTTCGTCTTCGGATAAAGATGGAGGCCTGCATGGTGGAGCTTTGTAGGAGGTAATGTCAGCTGGGAGACAGCTATTAAACTTGGATGATTTTCCGACCCAATCAAGGGCAGTAATGTCGCCTGAATGAGCTATAATCTCCTGCAAGAGACGTCCGAGCGCGTTTTGTTTCTTCTCTCCGTAGATTACAGGAAGGTAAATGCTGAAGATGCCAAACAATGAGTATGCGATGTCCTCCTGCAACGTAGTGACACGGTTTGACGCCCATCGAAGTTTCTCTCGGGCGTCTCTCATCCCCGGACGGAAGGCAACGAGCGCCCGCGCATTGATACCTGTTGCACCTTCCAGTTCCTGCATAATGGTGAAAGACTGCTTGTGATTGGGCGAACGGTCGTCAAGATATAGGGTCCAATCTGCTTGGTAGAAGAGAACAATATTAGGAGCAAGGAACTCCTGAATCGTCCATCCTCGCGTGTTCCAAGTGCTGCGTGCAAGTGCGCCACACTTCGACGAAGCCCGAACATCCGATAGGTATATGATGGTGAGTGCTGAGTGGCGATACCAAATGAACATGGAATTAATGGATTCTTGGAGCTCAACATTGTTCTTTTGGTCGATGCAGCACGTATCGACCCACGCCCAGCGATACCCCGCATCACGAGCGACTGCGCAGAACTTCTGCAACTTGACCATGGTTCCGACTGGATCCAATGTGTACAGGTTCTTGTCCTGAATGTCAGGCAGCCGCGGCTCCTTGCTTTTCCATCTATGTGATAACATGACCCAACTGAAGTACTTCGCGACTGCTCCCGTGATGGACTCCATTCGGAGGGGCGTCGTCGATGACGACAAGACCTCCTTGTACTCCGTGCTTGTCATAAAAGCGTCGAGTTGTCCTTGTCGGTCACATAAATACCCAGAGAAGGTATCAACTAGCCGAAGTGGAGCGTTTTCTAGTTGAGCATGAATGGCTCTTCGAATGGCGTCATATGCTCCGGATGGACTGACATACTGCTGGCGCAGCTCTGCAAAAAGGAATGATCTTCAAGTCAGCGCACGAGATATTTGAGACTTACGTCGTATCTGTGGTTCGGGTGCATTATCCAACTTGGAGAGCATGATGTGGAAAGCCTCGATTGCTTCGTCATAACGTTGTGCACCGTGAAGCGCTGCATGCTTCAGCTCGTACCCACGATAAGACGAAGGATTAAGTTCAATGAACTACGTATGAGCAGTATTAGCACGATTGTGAAAACAATGACGGATATCGTCCGCACCATTTCCGCGTCGGAAATGGCTTCTGGATAGAGGTATTGTTCCAGCTTCACCTTACTGCGGTGCGCAAAAAAAAAGTCATACGAGGAATCCAGCGCGAATACCACAGAAAGTATGTTTTCAATAGACCAGAGTTGAACCTTTCCCTCATCATCTCCACTGATGAGCATGTCTCCATTGGGAGAAATTGCGGTAAAACAAACCCGGGCTGTGTGTTCAAATGCTTGTCCTATCTGCTGGTGCGACTTTGTGCTCCACAACCGCAGTCTTATCGCTCGAGGAAGTGGCAACAAAGTAGCCATCAGAAGATATGGCGAGCGAGTCGATGGAGTCAGTGTGACCGATGCAAGGCATACCGATTTGGTCTCCATTCGATGAATTGCAGAACTTGACTGTGTAGTCGCTTGATGCGGAGACAAGTTGTTGGCCGTCAGGTGACCATGCAACGCTTGTGATCAAATCTTCATGAGCCTTGATCTCGAGAAGAAGCTCAGCGTTACTGGTCTGCCAAACCTGGATGGTACCATCCAAGGATCCAGAGGCTAACTTTAGCCCATCTGGACTGAATGCCACACTCAATGCCCAACTGCTATGACCATGGAGTGTTGTGAGGACAGCGCCAGTCTCTGCATCCCATAAAACGATCATAGAGTCCAACGACCCACTAGCGAGTTTCCTGCCGTCAGGAGAGAAGCATACCGAATTCACCCAGCCTGTATGCTTCACCAGCGGATCGAATACCATCTGCCTACTCTCAACGTCCCAGATGATGATGGTTTTATCCTTTCCACCGCTCGCAATTCGTTTATTGTTTGATGATACGGTGACTGATCGCACCCAGTCCTTGTGTCCCTCGAATGGCCCTCCCAACAATTCTCTGTTCTGCACATCCCAGATTCGCAGGTTCCTTGAGCCCGTGACGACCTGTCGGCCGTCTTTGAAGAACGCCACTGCCGATACTGCGCTCGTGTGCCATCGAATCGTCCGGGATGATGCCGGTTGTGTTGTCTGCGGTACCTGCACTGGTGCCGCTCGCCTTCGCACACTAAGATAAGCTTGTTTTGCAACATCAAGCACTCCTAACATGCGGTCTCGTTGACCTAATAGACCTATTAGTTTGTCGACAGCATTTGAAGATTGATGATAAACGTGCTTTGGGGATATTGCAGCTACGTCGTGGATTGTCGTGGATCATAATACGTGTGATGACTCGTGGGGTTGGATTATCCAACTCATCTAAGTACTTATTGAATGTTGGCTCCGTATGCCACGGAGTGCCAATGCGTGTCGCACCGTCGCGGCGGTATGTACGACCAATCTGGAGCTAATTTTAGCTGGGGACTGTGGGACCATATTTCCGAATGAAAGCAGTGAGCTCGAGAATCGAAACACGCTTGAGGGTCGTCTTCGAACTTGCTTGCAGTTTGTGGACGATGGTGTACTCGACCGCTTTTTCTGACTATTGGCCTTCATAATCAAATTATCTTCGTGGTCGCATCCAATGATCCACTGACCAGCACCCTGAGGTCCCGAGAAAAATCCAGCGAAACAATTCAACCATCGTGGGCTTTATCAATGACTCGGGTGCGTTCCTGTTCGTCTATTCCAGGTGATGAGCCCCGTGCCTCCGCTCTCATCACCGCTTGCTATCAATAGCCCATCTGGTGATGCCGCCAATGCCCGCACCCGGCTGCTATGTCCCTCCATCTTCTTCAACACTACGCCTGTCTTCAAGTCCCACAGACGAAGCATCCCGTCGTACGAAGCCATGACCATGTGTTCATCGCACGAGCCTGTGAGCGTATGCTTGTCGCAGAAAACTGTGACTGCGATCACGGGTGAGCATGCGTCGATATCTGGCAGTGGAGGCGTTGTCTCCATGTCAAGTTCAAACGTTGACCGTGGACTTAGGGCAATGAATATCAGCACCAAGCACTTGTTCAACGGCAGACAGACCAGGTATTGTAAAAACTTACTAGCAATTCATTTTGTGTGGCTATTAGCTGACTCTTGTTCCAAGTCGCAGCCTCGTATTCACTATATATTGCATTCATGAATCCAACTTTCTTGTTCCCGCAAGCTGTCCCTGGCGTTTCCATAACACTCTTGAGCTCCACCATGTCACTGTCAGCTCAATTGGATGGGTCGTATGTAAACATTCGGCTTTTTTTGTGCGCGCCGTCCTCAGCGGTTTGCATTGTTTGTATTTCTATTACCTTAGGAAATACACTCAATTCTACATTTTATGTGCCAAATGAGTGGTACGATTACAAGTCCAGGAGCAGCAACCATCACAAGATGCTTTGAGACTCGCACATCCCCTTCGACCTTGGCGGGCCAAGTACTTTCACTGAAGACTGACTATGACTCTGTCCATACTTCTTTAGCACAGATTCTTCCGCTAATCCTAGTCGATGATCCCCATTCTCAGCGCATAGTGCAATCATAGCATTATCCTACCAGCATCTATTGTGATCGACAACATGGAAATACACGTGCAGCATGATTTGAACCCTCAACCCTGACTCGGCTCGTTTGCAGCTTCGTCTTCTACTTGAGTGCTTAGAGAGTATGAGCCAAGTCAGGCCGACTCACGCCTTCCAGTCATACCATCCTTCAAGCTTCAAGCGTTCAAGTCCTGCACCATGGAACCTCGACCAACCACTGCCAATATAATCAATGTCAGCTTAAAGGCAGGGCTCGACCAACTTATCCTTCAAATATGCGCACTCGTGGAAGTTGGTAGTTTAGTCAATTCCGGATGGCTGCTTCGACTTGTAGCATTGCTTACACCGCTTCGACATTAGTGCTGACCTGCCAGCGAGGCGTCATGGGGGTATCCGATATTCATTGCCTATCATAGGGCACTTATAATTTTATTCTGATTACTCGTACTTGTGAATGGCTCAGCAATCTCCCAGTTCCTTGACTCATCCTCAAGCCTATATACTATTAACGTTACAACAAAGTTATCAAAATGCAGGAGGAACTGCTCATGACGAGAGCAAGATTTTCCTGCAGCAATATTGCGTGTCTCATTCTTGTTTGATAGCTGATCGAAAGGAGGATGAGGACTGTACTATAGATATTATTACTGAAGACTTACTGTCAAACCATGCAAGCAAGCTCCCTTTCGTAGTTTCATCATTCGTTCCCATTATGGATCGGTACGATTCGAGGCCTTTTCCAAGTCTACCAGACAGAAGGAGCGCATGGCACCGTTTCCGTATTGTGGTCTGCCATAAGGACTTGAGATCCCATCCGAAGAGCTGCAACAAAACATGTAGTTGAGCGTGAAAATAATTTTCAGTTGAATCATGTCAACGTACCACGCCCAATTCCTCGTACATCAAATGAATTGGTGAATTGGAAAATGCGGCACTAGCGTTGACAGCAGTAGTGAAATGGTCGACAGCTTCGGTGTAATGTGTTTTTTCCAAAGCAATGGTTCCCAGTTGGACATGTAAATATGCCTGATAAACAAAGCGAAGAAAAAATGAATGTCAGCACCGATTCTGGGCTTCATTAACTGAAGGATTCTCACTTCAATGATACGACAAACGAGAGGATCAGTATTGGGGCAAGCAGTAGCCAGCTCTTCGACAAGCAGCAACGCTTCCTGATGCTCGCCCGCATTAAATAGTGCGATGGCCTTTGAAAACTACGATGAAGCATGGAGGATGTAAGAAAAATTATACTTGCCTTGATCAAGAGAAGATGGTGAGTGCTCTTTGAATTCCCTTGCACAAATACGGATGCGACGTCAAAAGCTGTCCTGGCGCCCCGAACCTGCTGTTCTCCACAAAGAGCAATCCCCTTGGAGATATAGCCATTCAGCGAGGGCTGAATGCTGACAGACTATATGGCCATGCGAGTTAGCCTATGCGAAAGAATGGTGACGGGTGTGATTGTCTGTGAACCTTACCTTAATTGCATCACCAAGCGCTCCGTCCCAGTCGAGCTTTCGTGCCCTAACGACTGCACGATTGGCATACAAGTTGTAGTTATTGGTATCAGCGTTGATATTTTTGTTAGCGACTTTTCAGCGGTAGGCAGGTCTCCAGTTACGCATAAATTGCGGGCTGTCTCACTTATAACAAGGATCTGCATGAAGCATGTTTTCATGTTGCTTAAGGAAATAAGGATGGGTTACATGCCTTGAAATCAGAATCTTCCGCCTTGATGCGAAATTAGACAGAGAAGAGACCGAAAATTGGAATCGAGCTTACCGGGTGTGTCATAGCATGTTCAATGGGATCATCTTGCGGCAAAGCAGTCATGGGTACAGGCCACTGTGAGATCCTCTTATCCGTGCCTCCACTGAGAATGTGCCTGCCATCTGTGGAGAATGCGACACAGTGCACTTCACCAGAGTGCTTGAATATGGCGATAATTCGCCGATCGGAGAGCCGCCAGAGGTGGACATAGTTGTCCCCGGATATAGAAGCAACGAGTGTGCCATCAGAGTTTAGAGCAATGGCTCTGACACCTTTGGGGTGACCCTCCCATGGATCACCGACCCACTTATAGGTCAATAAATCCCACACCAATATGGTCGAATCATTATCAGCATCTTTACCCGATGACAGAAGGCGTGTGCCATCGGGGGTCCATGCGAGTGCGCCATCAGGGGTCCATGCGAATGCATCGGGGCTCCATCTGAATGAATTGGTGGCAAGGTTGGCAACTGCTTGGAAGCTGAAGCTGCTGAACCCAGGCTTCGCGCTCCAATATTGTCTCGAGTCTGGTTTCCATATTTGGATATTATTGGCTATCACACTTGATATGTCCTTGAACCTGCCATGTTTGTGTACACCACAGCGTTAATGTTGTATTGTCGTTTGAACAGGTGGCCAGCGCTGCACCATCTAGGGAAAAGTCCAGTGATATGATCCAACCGAAGCCGCCCTGGCGACCCGCAGTGGCATTGACGGGTCGAGTGAGAGGTGCACCGGTGTTACCATCCCAGCCGACGAGCTCTTCGTTCTCACCACCACTTGCTATCAATCGCCCATCCCGCGATACTGCCAATGTCTTCACCTGGCCGCTATGCCGCTCCATTTTCTTCAACACAGCACCTGTCTTCAAGTCCCACAGACGAAGCATCTTGTCTTGCGAGGCTGTCACCATCTGTCGTCTATCGGGGAAAACTGCGACTGCAGTCACAGGTCCATCATGATATTTTGCAAACTCTCGAGCTGGTATGGTGCTTGGAATGAACTGCGCCATTTGACTGGAGGTTGGTGGTATTGAGCACAGTTTAGACTTCTTGAAGTGGGTGCCTTGCACTGGTGCAGACCGTCGGTGCGTTTTTAATACCTCGTTATACTGATTCATCACAATATTGATATTGACCTTCCGTACGTCTCATTAGACACCCCGGACATGAGGCTGTTATCATAAGCGCCTTCTTCGGCAGGGACGTAGTTCTGATAACAGTTTATTTTCACTACAGGGGCCCGCGAGTAGATAGGAAGATAACATATGCCTGATCGTCTACGCACTTTGGAATATCTATTATGATGATCACAACCTTAGATGCATGTCAGCTTCTGTTCCCTGGAATGTTCTCGGTAGATGTCCTTCAAGTGTTGCGGCTGTTTCATCGTTCTCTTGGATCAGCACTACGGGCTTTCGCCGCAATTTGCATTGAAGATAATCGATAATCAGTGTTCAAATTCTGCTTTCAGATCGATTACCAAACATGCGTTCACAAACTCCAGTGGCCGCCACCACTTGGGTTCTTTGATCTTTTTACCTTCTTTCTGTGTCTGCGCAGTGTTCCACAACCCCACATCATGACATGCAAAGCTAAACCTCGTAAACCCTACATGGCGCCCGAGAAACTCGCATATTTCTTTCCAGTTCATTCTTGAAATTCAAACCCAAGCACAGGAAATGCAAAGCTGATGGTGGTTGATGGAGGTTGGAGACAGGAATGGTGTAGACCTCAAGGACAGGAAAAATGTCGTAGATCTCAGTAAATAATCTGCATGCTCCCAGGGGGTGAAACTATATATGTTGATATTATTGAAGCACGAGGCACCAAGAGGCCACGATGGGAATACTAATCTTAAGATCTTGAACATTGGATATCGCCAATGTAGACAGGTGACTTGGTACCATCCGTCCCATTAAAACTCACCACTGCCACAGGTACAATCGATTCCTAATGGTATGGAGCAACGAACACTGCAAGCATTGGGGAAAATATCTCTGTCATCCTGATCATGATGGCTCCATTTGATTGCAGGTCCAAAGACTCCAAGCTATCGATCTGTGTTGTGCTCTCTCCTTCCTCCTGTCTAATCTGGTGCTGCTCGGAATATAAAAACGTTAACCCTTAGAATTGCTCTGTGCGAGACAGGGTTCTCGTGTGCTTTCGTCAGCGCCAGCCCTTTGAATTCAACAAGCACAAACAACACGTCATCTTCAACATCCATCATGTCCACAGCATACACTTTCCAGTCTCCGTCTGTCACGCTTGAAAAAGGCGCATACCGAATGCGTGCACCACGCAGCTCACGCCCAGGTTCTTCAATCAGCAAAAGCCTACTCAGCGCCAAACAACCGCCATCCCACTCTCAAAACAGAACACTCGCGATCCTCATCACCGTACTAGCTTTCGCATCAGTCACATGCTTTTTCTTTGCGTATCATTTATTCACCACCAGGTTCGCTCCCTTTGCGCAACCACACCCGCACCCCACTGACGCCTTCCCAAAAGCAAACCCACCTGCTCCTGACACCAAATACCTCTCCTAGTTCCCCCACAGTGGATTACACAACTAACGCATCGCACTCAAGAATGTGCTTGTACTCTCTCGACCACTTAATCGTACTCTTCTTGTTCCTTTTCTAAGACTTAGAAAACCAATTCTATATGTTTCATTTGAAAACTTCAGACACTTCCTTGTGCTTGGGTCTAAAACCGAGCTTGAACGCTGTCTGCTTGTCCCTCCAAACGTGCCCACTCCCAATGAATGTTCAGGGTATGAAGAATAGACTTGCATCTGGCAAGATCAGCTCATCGATTTACACGCAATAGGAGAGAAATTCGGAGTCAAGATTATCCAATGGGACGGAAGCCCAGTCGTATGAAAAGTTTTCATGCCAATATCTTTGACACAGACACACCGACGCACCAATGCTCCAGTCCTTACGATTTCCGGTTTCTGGACACGCTTCATGATGTATCGCCTATGCGGGACAAGTATCTCTATTCCATCCACATCCCGGCTCTTGTGTGAGCGCTTGAGCACCCGAGAGATTGGTGCAGATTGGGACGTTGTTTGAGTCTTTGAGGCTTAGGCTTAGACACGGTGTGAGTAAGAGGGTGCGCAGAGATGTAAGAAGCGGAATGGCATTTACGAATTCACATCTATCTCGTGGCTAGTACGATATATGAAACGTTAGGCGTTGTGTATATTGATGCGCATCTTCGTGTCACGGACGGCCAACTCGAACAACGAAGCTCCGAAAATGCAAGAACAATCTGGTGGAAACTTGTGCACTAGATCTCGAAGGGACTCTGGCACTTGAACAGCAGCTCAGTCTTTTTGACCAGGACCTTGATCGCCGCTTATCCAACCGGATGTACCGAACCTCAGGATATCTCATCCGCCTTTGGTTCCTCTGCCGCATACGGTCAAATACAAGATCCGATGTCATGCACCTCTACATACCTCAGCACCGTTGCAGAGACTAAATGCCCCTCTCTACATCGCTACCAACTCCCTGAATCCTGTAGCAGACCCATCGTTTTCGATTTATCTTCAAACCTTCCCGTGTATATTCTTCCTTTCAGATTCTACATCTCGCCTGACTCCCCTCGACGAATTGATCAATCCATATGACCAGGTCCCATTAAAGGAGTTTTTGATACTGGTGCTGGACACGATGGTATTGCTGAGGTTGTTATCACGAATGGAAGCACTTTTGGGGCATTTATGAAGGACGTGCTGTGAAGGCGGTATTGGGGATTTGAGATCGTGCATAGGGGATGAGTGCTGGAACGTACGTCGGACAAAACCGATCGCTTTTTATGTAGCATTGTCTAGCCACGCGCTCCTTGAGATGCACGTCTCAAATATACCCTACCCCAATGTACTCACTCGAAACCAAAGTGACTGCAGATAACTCCATGTTTCCCGTTGTATTAGAAAAGAGAATTCAAGGAACATGGTGCCATCTGCATAGTCTGACGCTACTGTTTCGAGACGACCGTATTGTGTGTGGCGAGAAGGAGATATTAAATTTCTTAATGGAAGGGGAGCAATAAATGTAAGATTCCGACACAGAATTCAGTCAGCCCACCCATCTACCACGACGACGAGACGGGCACTACACGGATCCACCAATGGACCCTTCATTGAGCAATGTGTAGAAATCGAAGCCCAGGAGCAAAGGAATGAAGTGACGTCTTACATGAAAAGTCATATATTGCTCTCGTAGGTTTTGGCGATGCTCGTACAGTACAACGTTGTGACTATAACGGATCTGCAGTAGATATGTACAATAGTAGCACAGGAAGACGTATCAGAACATATCCAGCCATACATCCTTGGATGACTTGCCATTATCCCCACGAATGAACGCGTCCCCATATCAATTTATGACTGCACCATTAATATGCTCCTCCGTCTGCTCCAGCGCGATGTTCATATACCTATCTAGACATGAGAGAACGCCTATACACATAAGCTCGGCTCTAGATTCATAGAGAATGCCTCGATAATCGACGCCTGATGTAAGACATACGATGACCTTTTTCCCGACCACGCCATTCAAGAAATTAGCCGGTGTCCCTGTTGGTGCTAATGGAGGTGGGTTTGGTATGCATCGATATCTGGCGGTGGAGGCGTTTGACTCAAGTCAAGGATTTGGACTTGTTTGGTTTTCGCGCTGGCAACTTGGAGGAGAGCATTCAAAGGTTTGTTCAACGGCAGACACGAGTTGACATTGGGCTGACCAGGTATCCGCAAGACTTGGTTTTAATTCGGCTCTGTTCAGTGTCACTCTTTTCGTCTTCACATCCATGAATTCGACTTTCATGCTCTCCCCTGGTGTTTCTACAACATTGTCACGCTCAATCCTCCTCCACCATTCACAATTGAACAAGTCATATAGAATCGTTCGACTTTCTGTGCGCTCCGTTTTCAGCAGTTTGTATTTTTGTTATCCATCATCTTACGAAATACACGATTCTACATTTTGCTTTTGAAGTGTGCTAAATGAGTGGTACGACTAGCAACCATCACAAGACACTCTGAGACTCGCATGTCCCCTTCAACTTTGCGGGCCACTTTCGCTGAAGACTGATCATGACTTTGTCTATACTTCTCTAGCACAGATTCTTCCGCTAATCCTACTGGTGATTTCATGGCATTTTCAACGCTTAGTTGAATCATACCAGCGTCTATCGTGCCGAACTGCGATTGACAACATGAAAATACACGTGTAGCATAGCCTGAATCCTCAACCTCTTCTTCTCTGCCTCAGCCTAACCTCATCTATCCACAGTCCCTATATTCCTACCCCCGCCTTTCCCTCTCACCCATTCTGCCTGCCGCTCAGTCCATCCTCGATCCTCGTCATTTTGCTTCATCACACCACCATGCCTAGTAGCTTGGAAAGCCGATATATCAGACTTGAAGGTGGGTCGCTCCATATTACATTTGCATCCATTTCGCAATCCTCACACTCTTTTCACAGTCATCAGCGGAAAAAATCTTCAAGTCCCATCCGAGCGCATGCCCGCAGGCATTTACATATCCACTAATGTCGATTCCCATAGACGCTGGAAATCGGCCATCAGTGTCCTATCATCTGACCAGTCTGCAGCGTGGGGCGACACTGTGACTCTGTAAAGTCCAAGAAGATTTTCCGATGCGATGCGAGAGCTGATCTTCTGTTTCTAGATCATCCCATACCTCACCTGCATTATCAATGGAGATCTGGGCGTCATATGAGGCCGGTCGAATGCTAGGCAGTGGAGAGGTCATTGGGAAACTCCAAACGTCGTGGGACGAGCTACTCGATCATGGAGATGAACCTTTCGGTGAGTCATTTTCTCCTCATTCATGCACGTATACCAACATCTCGTAGTTTTGTCCTTCCCACCCGTTCGTGGTGTCCACCCTTCCCTCACGCTGAGGGCCACCATTGCACATGCTTGCGACGATCAGGAGGGCGTGCTGTCTGATGTAAGTGACGCTGGTCTCTACTGTTAGCTTTGCTGACGGTTCGCCAATCGTAGTCCCTCGTAGACTGCAAGATCGCTCGAGACACAGATGCGGGCCACGCACAATTTGCCGCATACATCGCGAGCAAGACGGTCTCTCACCTGAACGATGCGGTGCAGCATTTTCAGTTGGTTCTAGACCAGTGTCCCGTCAGCCATCCCGACCACGCAGCAGCCCTCACCAACCTTGCGTATGCACGCCTTCTGGGGTATATTCGCGACAATTTTGAAGATATTGATACCCCCACTTCGCTGTTCCGCGAAGTCCTTGTATTGCGTCCGCGGCACCATCTTGATCATCCGTTATCTCTATATAATCTCACTGAAGCGCTGAACTGGCGCCATGACAAGAAAAGTACTGCTGCCGACATCTGCGAATCCGCCAAACTCTATCATGAGCTACTGCCTCTCTGTCCAGAGGGCACCTACCTTCGTAGCATCGCGGCAGGGACAAATGGTGTCGATTATGTGATCAACAGATGCAACAAACTTCCGATAGACGCATCTGATGAAGGCATCCACCTCCGACGAGTTGTCCTCGAGCTCTGTCCTCTGGGCCATCAACACCGTCCTGGAACCCTCGACAAGCTTGCACAAGCAGTCGAAGCACGCTTTGATCAGCACGGCACCATCGATGATCTTGAAATGAGCATACAACTTGGTCGTGAAGCTATGTCTCTATGCCCCGAGGGACATACTGACCGTGCTTACTACCTGAACAACTTGGCCTTCTCGCTCGGATACCGCTTCAATCACCAAGGCAAACCTAATGACCTCAATGAGACCGTCTCTTTGTACGAAGAAACGCTGCGCCTGTGCCCTGTTGGGCACCAATATCGTGATACCTCATTGGACAACCTAGGGGGCGCCCTCATCAGCCGTTTCAACAAACGCGGCGACATTGATGACATCACCCGAGCTATCAGCCTCCATCGCGAGGCACTGACATTGTGCCCACCTGGGCATCCACGTCGTGATACCACGCTTAACAGCCTTGCCCTCGCGCTCAACACCAGATACAAAAAACTGAATGTCATTGAGGATCTTAACGAGGCCATTGATCAGTATCGCGAATCCCTTCGGTTACGGCGGCATGACCATCCACAACGCCATAGAACTCTTCACAATTTGAGCTCGGCACTCTGCTCTCTTTTCACGGAAACTCGGGAGAATGAAGATATCGAGGAGGCGATTAATCTTTGCCGAGAGTCATTGGCAGCTCTGTCTTCACTGCACCCGGACAGGTATTTCAGCTACATGTGGCTGCAGGAGGCTTATTTGTCTCGTTACCGGATTCTACGCGATGCTGCTGATTTGTCGCTTGCTATAGAGAACTTTAGACTCGCATCAAGACATCCTACTCAAGGATTTCCAGAACGCATCAAGGAGGCTATTGACTGGGCTCATCAAGCAGAAGTCTATCAACATGAATCTGCCCTCAAAGCATACCAAATGTACTTCGAGCTTTTCGAAAGCCACGTGATGACGCGATCGTCGATCATCTCACGGCGCGAGGCTGCAACCGCTTTTCTTGGTGCACAATCACTCCCTGTAGATGCGGCCTCATGTGCCATACGTCGTGACAATCTACGACAGGCAGTTGAACTTGTGGAGCAGGGCCGTGGCCAGCAGTGGTCGCTGGCCTCTCGACTCAGGACTCCACTGGAAGACTTGACGTCTGCGAGTCCGGGACTAGCTGAAAAGCTCTTGGGGCTCAACATGCGCCTATCTCATGCTCAGGGTTCTGCAGGCAGCGCTGACCCAACTGCGGCTGATCGGGCTGCAACAGAATATAGAATACTCACAAGGCAATGGGACGCTGCAGTGACTGAAATCCGTGATCTTAAAGCATTCTCGCGCTTCCTGCTCCCGCCTTCGTACGAAGACTTGCAAGCGGCAGCACGCCAGGGCCCTGTCATCATCTTCATTGCCAGTCAATATTCGTGCAGCGCCATCATCGTTCCGACGTTGGGGGAGCCCCATCATGTACCCTTGCCGTCTGTCACCCTCACTGATCTGAACAATCTCAAGGATCGCTTCGCCAGGGCCATACGACACGCATCCATCATGGGCCCAAAGTTGCCTCGGAACGATCTAATAGTCCTCTTGCGGACAGTATGGGAAGAGATCATGCTACCCATCGTAAACGTACTCGAACATGTCCTTGAGCTAAAGCATGGCTCTCGAATCTGGCTATGTCCAACTGCAGCTTTCACATCTATTCCTCTCCATGCAGCTCACCCCTTTCAAACGAGGGCAGATCGCTCTAAAGAGCCATGCCTGGAGGATCTCTACATCTGCTCTTACACGCCGACACTTTCGGCTCTCGTTAGATCTAGACAGATGATGAAGAAGCGCGTCACTTCGTCCTTTGTGACAATCGGACAGGGTCAACCGGGCACGGGGAAAGGCAAGGCGCTCTTGGCTGTCGATAGCGAGCTCGAGCTTGTCCATAAGCTCGTCCCTGCGACGGCCAACGGTACCACTATTTCTGGTGACGCAGCCACACGAGCAGGTGCACTCAAAGCTTTAGAAGAGAACACCTGGGTGCACCTCGCTTGCCATGGCAAGCAGGACCCTGCGCAGCCTTACAATTCCCACTTCGTCATGAAAGACGAACATCTGACGCTGCTCGATATCATGGAGAAACATGTCCCGCATGCTGAGTTCGCATTCTTGTCCGCTTGTCACACCGCCGTCGGCGATAAGGAGACGCCCGACGAGGTGATTCACCTCGCAGCTGGTCTCCAATTTTCAGGGTTCAAGAGCGTCATTGGCACGCTGTGGGAGGTCGATGATTTTGTCGCAAAGCACGTCGTCAAAGCATTCTACGAGAATTTGTTCGATGGTTTAGAGGAGGGTGGTGTCATGGACTGTACGAAGGCGGCCTGGGCACTCAACCGTGCTACGCACGCTGTGAAGACGAAAGTCCCGCTTGAGCAGAGGATGGTTTTTATTCATATCGGTGTGTAGTTCCTGCTGTATTGCTTCATCTGGTACGGTTTCACGTGTTCTTTGTATCGCGTTCTTTTTCGTCCCCAATGTACTTCAAGCTGTTGCTACTGACTTAGCCTGTTACATTCGTCTATCGCGTACTTACATGCTATCTTGTTTTGGCTTTCGTTTTTGTCTACTCTCGTTGCTCGATGACTTCACGGTGTATTCAAATATTAATGTTCACGACTGTTGCGACTCGACCCGGACCTTCAAGCGCCCATGTTCTTCAACTCCTGCACCACACCTCAGTAAGCGCCGCATCGCAACAAATATCTAGACAGAAGCAAAGCTCATCCACCAACCCACTGAGCAGGGGCTGCTTATACCCAACGCTGTCGATAAGCAGTACTGTAGAAACACCAGGGGAGAACATGCGGAAGCCCAGTTGCACAATATATGAGAAAATCTCAAAAATATTTGAAGCAGACACTGATGCCGCAAGACTCGGGCCCTTGCGATGTTTGGTTCTTGGACACGTTTGATGATGTATTGCCTACGCGGGACAAGTATCTCTATTCCATTCACATCCTGGCACTTGTTCAGGCACTCGAGGGATTGATGCAGATTGGAACGTTGTTTGGGTCGTGGAGGCTTAGGCTGAAACAGGGTGTGAGTAAGAGCATGCGCAGAGATGTAAGGGGCGGAATGGTGTTTGTGAATCCACGCCTGTGTCGTGGTCGACATGATACATGGAATGTTAGGTGCTGTCTACATAAGTGTGCATCTTTGTATCGGGGACGGTCAGTTTGAACAACGAAGGCCTGACAATGCAAGAACAATCTAGTGGAAACTCGTGCACCTTGTTTGTGAACTATATCTTGAAAGACTCTGGTACTGAACAGCAGCTCAGTCCTTTCGACGAGAATCCCGATCCACCACATATTCAACCGGATGTACCGAGTCTCGGGGTGCCTCATCCATCTTTGCCTTCTCTCCCACATACGTTCGAACCCAAGATCCGATGACATGCACCTCTGCTTACCTCTCCACCGTTGCAAGGACTAAATGCCCCTCTTTACATCGCTTCCAACTCCGCAAATCCTGCAGCCGACCCACCGCTTTCGATTTACCTCCAAACCTTCCCGTGTATATTCTTCCTTTCCGACTTCAGATCCCGCCTGACTTCCCTCGACGAATTGATCAATCTGTATGACTGGGTCCCGTTAGAGGGGTTTGTGATATCGGTGCTGGACACGGTGGTGCTGGCTAGAGCAAGAGAGGTTGTCACGGATGGGAGCACTTTTGGAGTGTTTGTAAAGGACGTACCATGGAGGCGGCATCGAGGGTTTGAGACCATGCAGAAGGGATGGGTGCACGCTCTATACAACTACTCGCCTTGTATGTAGTGTTGTCTAACCACGGGTGCACGTCTCAAATATACCTTACCCCAGTGTATAAACTAACCCTCACCCGAACTCAAAGTGACTGCAAATAATTCCGTATTTCCCATAGTCTCGGAAAAGAGATTTCGAAGAGCAAGGTACCATCCGCGTAGATTGTTACTACTGTTCTGAGATGAAGGTTGTATGTGGCGAGAAAAAGAATTTAATTGTCTTGACAGCAGGGGAGCCATAAATGTAGGATCTCAATACAAACCTCACCTATCCAGAATAACGATGATGAGATGGGCACTGCGCAGGTCCGCCGATAGATCCTTCATCGAATAATGTGCAAAAATCAAAGGCCGAGAGCAGGGGAATGCAGTCACGTCTTACATGAAAAGTCACACATTACTCCCGTAGATTTTGGCGATGCTCGTACAGTACAACGTTGTGATTATAGTGGATCTGCAGTAGATATGTACAACAGTAGCACAGGAGGACGCATCAGAACATATCCAGCCATACATTCACGGACGGCTTACCATTATTCCAGCAAATGGACACGTCCTCGTATTTACTTATGACTGCACCATCAATATGCTTCTCCGTCTGCTCCAGCGCAATGTTCATATATCCATCTAGACACGAGAGAATGCCTACACACGTAAACTCGGCTCTAGATTCATAGAAGGCAAAGGAAAGGATACCTCGATAATCGATGCCCGATGTAAGACGGACATGACCTTTTTCCCGACCACGCCATCCAAGAAATTAGCCGGTGTCCCTGTTGGTGCCAATCGGTATCTGATGCCATGTGGCGAGCGGTAGCTACTTATAGTAACCACAGTTCCGCGCACCACGTGGGGACTCTGAGTCATCCTTGAGGCGTTGACCTGTGCGCAGACCACCTTCATCCCAGCAACGTCTACGACGGTCTACGGCACCGACGACACATGTACACACACGTACACGACACACGGTCACCTTGGGGAGCCTCTGGGGAGAAGCAGCCATCATGAGTTCACGCATTCCGTGGCAACCTGATCTCGGCGTCTTGGAAACAGCTTGTGCGGATCTCTTCTGTACTTAGGTAGTACCTAGATGCGCAATACATGTCGTTGTGACCAAAAACTCGTTGATTTTTCTAAGTCTTTTTCACCCTTAACCACCACAGCCTACCCCTCGACTTTTTATGTCAAAGAACAAGAAGACGAAGTCCCGAGGTATACATCCACTACTCCTCGCACATGGCCAAGAACAAGAAGGAGAAGAATCGAAGTATGAAAGGTGATGTAAGTACATTTCACGTTTGAGAAATCTCGCTGTTACTGACGAAAATCAACTAGTATGCGACTTATCACAAAACTGAGGTTTTTTGCAAGTGTTCCGAATGTACTGGAGAATGTAGGCCCAAGGGCAAGTCAGTACTGAAGTGGAAGGAACGGGAACATCGCAAGAAGGAGGCGGAGCGCAAGAAGGCCCCCAGAATGTGTCTGGAGTCCATCAAGACCATCGAAACACTTGCTGCACACCAGGTAATGCAGCAACCTGAAGCAGGGCCTTCTTGGCGTGTTGTTGAAGGTGAGTGGAGACTGACCATGTTTTGGTGGATGGATCATCCTGATCAGCTACAGCAACACACAACCATCCTTTTCAATTGTCTGAGCCACCTGAGCTGCGTCATTCACGCTCTCTGCAGCAGCTCGAGTCTGCTCCTGATATGGATGTAGATGGTCTTGATGTTGGCGAGAGTTGGAATGACCTGCCTGATGTTGGAAGTGCAGTTCCTAGTGTTGAAAGAATGATCGGAGAGACTTCTGGAGTCTCTGCATCTGGGGATTTGGCTCCAGACCCCCAGCTTACTACCCTGCCTGCTGATGATGACTTCGCTGATGATTTATGCAGTGTCATATCAAAGGAGCTGCCAGCTGCACTTGACACTGATGTTGACATCAATTTTATACCTGACGATGGCCAGGATGATTTGATGTCTCTCGATGGTGGTCATGAGATGGTAGAGATATGTGCAACTGAGCTGAGTAATGGAATAGATGATGATGGCTCACAGGCACCAGTGGTGCCCACCCATACTCACAATCCGCAGATGCACCTGGAAGATGCCATCACCATGAAACAGCTGTCGAAGGGGAGCTAGTGCTGGAGCTTCCTCATCCCCCCTCAGTAGTCTTAGCTGCAGCATCCCCTCACTGGTTTTGGAAAATTATCCTGCTGCTCATTGTGTGGCTAAATTTTCACTATCATCTGCTGCATCTCACGTGCACTCTTATTCTCAAGATCACGAGACATATCCTTGTTGGCCTTACTGTACTCACACCTGACGAGAAGGTGGCTGGGTTGCTCAATACCATATTCAACCACCTTGACATCAAGGATAACTTTGATATTCACCTGGTTTGCCCAGTTTGCCACCACATTTATCCTCATGATTCTCAAGGTGATGCAAAATGTTTGAATTGCTCTGAACCTTTATTTGAGCCCAGCACATCAAGAACCAAACCACGGCCATGTCTACAGTGTCCACAGAATCCACTCTCGAATGCGATCCTTCATCTTCTCTCTTGCACAGGAATTGAGGAGGAACTTGATGCTTGGCGCTGCCATGTTCCAGAACCTGGGAAGCGTGCTTTGATTCAAGATGGTGAGATATGGAGAACCATCAAGGGAAACGATGGCGAGCTCTTCTTTGACAATAGTCCAGAATGTCCCAACAAAGACAAGCTTCGCATTGGTATCACACTAGGATTTGATGGGTATTGTTCCTCTTTAGTGACACTATACTCTCTGCTAATTGATAATCTTAGATTTGGTTATCAGTGCAGTTGTAATGCAGGAACGCACAGCTTGGGCGTCCTGTCAAATTGTATTGCAAACTTGCCAACACATTTGCAGTATGTACTTGCTACAGTTAATGTTTGCTTCCTGACTTTGAACACTTGTCTAGATACTGACCACAAAATCTGATGGTCTTTGGTATCACACCAGGGCCAAAAGAGTTTGATAGTGATGAGTTGCAATTTTTCATGAAAAACTACATTGACAACTTAATCTCACTCTACGAAAACAGAATCATGGTCAAGACGCCAAATTATCCCAGCGGTATGTCATCAAGTACTTCTCTAAGTTGCTTCAAATAACACCATGTGTCTGCAGGCCGCTGAGTTTGTATGATCCTGGTTGCTGTCTGTTGTGACCACCCTGCACTCTGTAAAGTCTGCGGGTTTGGAGGTCATCGCAAGGAAGAGGGATTTTGCACTCTGTTAGGTATCATATGTTGTCACTGGTATGATTCGTGGATTCAAACCAACACCATACGAAAGCAGACTGACAAAAAAAAACATGAACTGGATCAGATTCATGATTATCTAATGATGGTATGTGATCAATTCATTCAAGCTTTTTTCTCATCTGCCTGTTTGACCAATTTGAAATGCCCAACTGGGTTGGACGTTTACCTGAACAAGTGGGCTATCCTGCTGGAGGTTTGTTGACGTCAGATGAGTGGAAGGGACTTGCATTAGTCTTCTGTCCTATTGTGGTATATTAAGCTTATCGTGGCACAATGGGGGCTTGTTAAGGTTGTGTGCTCAAGGAGGTCGGATCACAAGGGCTTGGCCTCAGCTTGTATGCTGTGCCCCTTTCCTGAGTAAGTGCCCTTAATTTCTGGGGGCTAGAACAGTTGTCCAGAGTTTCTGGGATTTGACTAGGGCAGATAATGGACATCTGGATCTGAAACATGAGATAAATCCGACGGATGTCCAGATGTTACCTGGCAAGTGGATAAGACTAATCCGGATGAAGTCCGGACTAGAAACTAACAGAGGATGGACTACCTTTAAGGTAGAGTCAGAAATGTAGTCTAGGATGCAATCCTAAGACTTGGAATATGACAAGAGACTTATCTCAAGTCCAGAGGACACAGGAATGAGCAGGAACTAAGATGATATTCGAACTGGAGTATTTCTGAGAGTTACAGGAGATTTATATACTGTAGGTATCATATAGGAATCAGTCAGCAAACATAAAGGCTATGTATGAAGCATATGCAGAGTCTATTAGTAAGTAGGATGGATCACAAATAATGAACACTGGAAATGAAATGTATGTAATGGATCAATAATCAAAAGGGAAACATGGTTAACCAGAGTCTGGAGACAGGGGCAGTCTAAATGGAGTTGGGCGCTGATATAGGGTTTGGATTCTGGAAGGGAGATAAAGATAGATCAGATCATTTGAGATCCGGATATCCAGAGAAGCGGATTTAGAGTTGAGAGTCCAGAATGGCATATGACAGGGCTAGGCTAATTCTAGTTCTGCTACCTGGAAGATACCGTTTCTATGGCAGGAGTGGTACCCAAAGGTCAATGCTACATACAAGAAAGCATTAACGTCCTGGGAGAACAGAGAGAAATAATGACTCATTTGTCTCACCGCTGGAAAAGCGAAAAAGGGTGATGACAAACCATCAACAAAGCCCATTCCTCAGATGCATCTGTTGGCTCCTGACAATTTTTTGAAACTTGCTGCAGCTCTCAAAATCATCCTCAGATGTTCCTTCAGAGATGCTGATATTCCACACGCCAAGGAATTGCTCTGTGACTACCTTATGGAATATCTCGAGGTGTGCTGAGGTACTCTCTAAGCATGTCCAGTATGATCACACATGGGCTGCTAGCTTTACCCTGATGATGTAAAGCCCACGCATCATTGGGTAACCTATATTTTCGATCAACTACAAGACTACAGACCTGTGTACAACTTTTGGATGTTTCTCTTCGAGCGCTTGAACAAAGTCCTCAAGAGTTACTTGATGAATAATCACAGCAATGGCGAGATTGAAGTTACATCCATGTGTGCATTCCAGAAGTATGTTGCATTGTGTGATATGGTATGTCATATTTAAAATCAAATTTAATCCTTATTCTTCCCTTAGCTTGCAAATCTAAATGCTGCATCTGACATGCAAGAATCATCGACCGAGGATGAGCTGCTGTCAGAAGCTGTCAGAATTATCTTGGCCACTGATGGCGACACACGCGGATGGTAGCCTCTCTTGCTCATGAAATGGATCAAGCCACAGAAGATTGTATGTCATTCCAATGCATGTTGCCCTAGATGCTGACCTGATGGGGATCTACTAGTTGATGCACATTTCTCACTTGGTGCCTCTGCTTTCACAACTCTCTCTCGGCAGCAGCAAGACCACCTGATGAAGTTCTATGAATCCTTGTACCCTAACGCAAAAGTTGTCTCACATGCAGCATCAACCAACACAATTGACCCAAATTTCCTCAATAGCCGTGCTCGAACTTTCATGCACATCGTTGTTGATGGACGTCGCATCCTTCCATCTTCCTCACTGAATAATGCATCAAGTTCTCTCATACAAGCTGATATTGGAGGCAGATGTTATGTTGGGCAAGTCATGTCTATAATATCTCATGCACAGCATCACATATCACGAGAGATAACCCTTCTCAAGATCAGGTGGCTCAAAGAGAAGCTAAATGTCAACATGAGGGACTGGGTTAAATAGTGAAGTAAACTCATTCATATGTTGGACATTTTTAATTGTTTTGCAGTCTGGAGCTCGAAGTTCAGTTGTGGGAGCATGAAGTCTTCCTTGATCCAACAGTTGATGGTCCTCAATTTTTTATTTTGCCATCCCACCTGATCTCCCAAGTCTGTCGAGTGTCAATCACAAAGAAAAATGATGAAATGGTACAGAAGATGTGGGTAATGATTTGGCTTAGTTGAGTGAGTACTTAGCGTCATTCATCACACGAGTTCAACACAAATGAACGCAAATATAGGAAGTTTCAATTTTCTAGCATGACACAATGCAGCAGCACAACACACAGAACAGCAAGAAAGAAGGCAGTGTATCCTACATGTCACCATCATCCATATCATCACCATGATTCGCTTCTCCACCACTGTATTTGGGAGTTATGCCAGGGCCATGGTTATCTTGTTCTTGAGTGTCTGGCTGATTGTCTATGGGTCTAAAGCTGTTACGGTAAACCGTAGGTCGACTAGGATAGGCGCAACAATAGACACTCGATAAGAGTGACGTCTAAAGTCGGGTCGTGACCTTACAAATGTAAGGGTTCTTAAGACAAGTCAGAGAGAGTGTCTCCGACTTGAATATCGATACAGATGCTTAAGATTGGGGATCTTAAGCGAAGGATGTTCTGGGTAAAACCTAGTAGATTAAAGTGAAGTCTAGCTAAGTACAAGACCCTGCTTATATAGGTAAGGCCTGCTTTAGGGCCGGTACATACACGTCATCGAGACGAGTCAGAGATAAGAGAAATGACGTCAGCTAACGATGGCACGAGGCGGTCGCACTGTGATACACAAGTAAGCAAAAGAAAAGAATAGTCTAGTGATGGCACGGTTAAGTACGGTCATGACATAATACAGAGAAAGATAACGAGAGAAAATGATAGGGGGTAACCGTTACTGTAACATTACCCCTCGTTTAGCGATGAAGTCACCGACTTCACATATCTTGATTAGCCCAGTAGACGGGGTCTGCGTCGTAGTTGGAATCGAGGAGGTCATCTTGTTCCTCCGTGATTGTAAGGGGTTGCGCCAAATGCTCAGCGTGAGCGATGGCGTCTTGCTCAATCTCCCAACAAGCAAGTGCGTCATAAAAACCGACGTCAGTCCATACTAATGGAATGACCGCTTCTCCCTTCAAGTCTTTACAAAAGACTGACAGGTGACCAGGCGCGTATTCTTTGCAGACTCTGCAGTAATATGCGGGACAGTTCTTGTGTCGATGACCAGCGATGCGGCAGTTACGACATACGACATTGTCGACCGGTGACGTTTTTACGATGGTGACGGATGAGGACTGGTTTGGGGGAGATGGTGATCATGATCGTTTGAGTGGTGATTTGGTGGGGGAGACGGATACGGCTCGTTTGGCAGCGAGGCGGGACGACCTTCGTTTGAGCGGGAGTCGTCGCGTGGTTCGTACGACTGGGTCAGGTGAAGGAGAAGCTGGTACACTAAGTACGGCAATAGGAGGGATATTATTATCCTGATGCTCCACGGTAGTGGCAGCAGGAGCTGGCGGTGGTACGGGAATGGCGACATGGGGTGATGGTGGTCTAGCGATGGGGTCGAGAGCGATTCGTTCGGTGACGATATGGATGGCTTCTCTGATAGCGTCCCTGGTGTCTTCTGGAAGAAGACGAATTGCGGTATTACGAATGCATATGTGGAGGTGACGAAAGATAGTTTGATGACGTTCATCATCAAGAAGCGCGGCGGTGCGTTCAATGAGGCTGGCATCTCTGATAATCCTAATTATGAGGCCGCTAGAGATTGCTCCTTTTTCTCCGAGGAGACGGTCTATCTCAATAGTGTACTGCTGCGAGGTAATAGCGGATTCGAACAGGGCACTGGTTTCGACTTGGTCAATGACCGAGAAGTAGTCTGTGAGGGTGGAGTCGTCGGTGAGAGTGAGGGTGGAATCCGAAGCAGGTGGTGATATTTCAGAGGGGGATGCGTGTTGTGCAAGGTTAGCGGCGGTGGCGGTCTGATAATCGAGAACTGTTAGGGGGTGGGCGTTTCCTTCAGTAACGTTGTCCATAGCCGCTGTGAGTTCTTGAATACGGAGTATACAAAGGCGTAGTCGTTCGAGGTGGGACATTCTGGGGAAGAGTCTATAATCCGTGGGCCTTTTTATAGGCGTCAAGGACGTCGGAGGCATTACCGAGATTTTCTTCTGGAACCCACTCGTTACTGGCTGATGAGTATCCTTTCCAAGATAAAAGATAGCATCTTCTTTTACCCGTTCCTTTGTGCGATAAGATCGCATCAACTTCATACTCTTCTTCGTTATCAATGACGTCAGGGGGTGGATCGTGGAAATTCGGTCCGTGAATCTCTGTCTCGTGATAGGACGATAGTTCGGAAGCATGGAACGTGGGGTGAACTTTCCACTGGGGTGGTAATCGGAGTGTGAATGTGATGGGGGATAGGACGGCGGTGATTAGGAATGGGCCATATCGTTTGGGGGCGAGTTTTCGCGAAGGTAGCTGTGTGATTAAGTTCTTCCCGGATAACCAAACCTTATCTCCAACTTTCCAAGGGTGATACTTCTGCCCATGAGTTCTTTCTGCCATTCGTTGCATCGCAAGGTTGTGGCAAGAGAGTGCTTCCTCTCTGGACTTTTGGAGCATGCGGAGTCTGTCTTCTGCGGCTGGAACTGTAGAACTGGGGAGGACATGCGGAAGGGCTCGTGGCTCGTATCCCATCATAAGAAAGAATGGGGATGCATTGTGAGAGTCATGTTTGCGATGATTATGGACGAATTCCGCCATAGGGAGCTGCTCTACCCAGTTTTCGGGGTTGTTTCGACAATAGATTCTAAGATACATTTCTAGCTCTTGATTGAGCCATTCTGTCTGTCCGTCAGTCTGGGGGTGGTAGGCGGTCGATGCCGCTATATCGTATTTCAGCAGTTTGGCAAGGGCCTGGGAGAACTTGGATATGAATTGTGGACCGCGATCTGAAATGACTTTCTCGTGTAGGCCGAATCGCCTGTAGACGTATTTGAAGAATTTGTTGGCGACTCCTTCAGAGGTGATGGTTTTGGTACATGGGATGAGAATTACCCCCTTCATAAGCCCATGGTCGACCACGACCATGACAGAATCAAAACCTGCACAGGGGGGAAGGTCCGTGATAAGATCGACCGAGACCTGAGTAAAAGGGGCTGCAGCGACAGAAGGAATGGGAACAAGGGGGGGGGTCGTCGGATGAGTATCGGATTTCATCTGCTGACAAAGAGCACAACCCTCAACGTATTTACGAATATAGGTGCCCATAGCGGGCCACCAAAAATCACGCTTAACCAACTCCTCTGTTTTGAAACGGCCAGGGTGGCCGGCAGTGGGGTGGTCATGGCATCGTTCCAAAATGAGGCGTTGGCCGGCGGGGCGTACATAGGCATGGTCCTTGTAATAAAGGATATCGTCAGTGATTTTCCAATCGGAGAGGGCGGATTTCATGGGAGGAAGGGACATGCCATCCAGGGCATCAGAGGCGGCGGTGAAGATGGGGTCAGGGTCGGAGGGATCGGGGTTCACCAGGGTGGTCATGAGTTCAACGTCAAGAAGTCGGACGAACATAGAATCTGGTAGAAGGGTTTCATTGGTATTATCGTCGGCGGAATCTGATCCATGGTCGGGGCGACGGGAAAGGGCATCAGGAGCGACGAGTTTAGTTCCAGCAACATGGTGCAGCTCAATGTCATAGCATGACAGGATTAACTGCCATCGTGCTTGGCGATGGGTCAACTTCTGGGCTGTCCTGAAGTAAAGGAGATTCTTATGGTCGGTGAATACAATGACAGGATGGGGATTTCCTTCCAAATAATGACGCCATTCGGTCAACGCGCGAATGACCGCGAGGAGTTCACGATCAAAGATCTGGTAGTTTCATTCTGCAGGGTTCAACGTCTGAGACAAATATCCACAAGGGTGATAGACACCATTATCGTCCGTCTGGAGTAGCACCGCACCGGTGGCAACTAGGGAGGCGTCGGTGGCAACCGCGAACTGTCTGGCGGGATCAGGGTTGCGGAGGACTGGTTGCTTTAAAAAGCATTCTTTCAGTTCAGAAAACGCGGACGTGCATCGTTCGGTCCAAAGGAATTTAATGTCTTTCTTGGTAAGATCAATTAATGGTCTGGCAATGTCAGAGTAATGGGAAATGAAGTTTCGGTAGAAGTTGCAGAATCCCAAGAACGACCGAACTTCTTTCACCGAAGTGGGGGTAGGCCAATCCCGAATACCGTTGGTCTTAGCGTTGTCCATTGCTACGCATCCAGGGCGAATGATCATCCCAAGGTACTCTACTTCTTCCGCGTCGAACGTGCACTTTTCCGGTTTAAGGAAGAGTTTCTCTTGTCGAATTCTTTCAAGGATGTGTCGGGTACATTTATGATGGGAAGTGAGGTCGTTGGAGAATATGAGAATGTCGTCCATATATATGATGAGCCATCCTTCATTAATTTCCTGTTGGAACGTTCTATTCATGTACGCCTGGAAAGTGGCCGGAGAGTTGCAAAGACCGAAAAACATGACGTTGGGCTCGAAAAGCCCGTATTCTGTGGTGAAGGCAGCCTTCCATCGGTCTTCCGGATGAATGCGGATGTTATTGTATCCAGACCGGACGTCCATCTTCGTAAAATATTTGGCACCATGTAACCGAGCGACCAGGGAGAGTGGCAGTGGGAGTGGGTAGGCGTTCTTAACGGTCCACTCATTGATATACCGATAGTCTTGACAAGGACGGAGGTCTCCACTCTTCTTTCCTACGAAAAAGAAACCGCTGGCTTGTGGTGATTTCGATTCGGAGATAAACCCTTTCTGAACGTTTTCGTCAATAAAAGCCTTAACCGCTGTCCGCTCCTTTTCAGATAGCGGGTACACCTTAGACGTTTTAGGAATGAAACCTGGCTTTGTTTCTATTCGGTGGTCTATACCAGGTCGTTCCGGTGGTAGCTGATTCAAGCCATCCTTTGCGAAGATATCGGCGAAGTCGTGAAGGTAAGAGGGAACGAGTTCCTCGAATGATTTCCTCTTTTGTTCGAGCCCGGCAGCTAGCGCAAACTGCTGAGCTTTGTTACTTGTCTTCGCGTATTCAACAGGTGGTGTCAGGGGGGTGATCTTGGGTTGTTGCT
Organism: Suillus subaureus; assembly: GCF_016647635.1. Taxonomy (NCBI): domain Eukaryota; kingdom Fungi; phylum Basidiomycota; class Agaricomycetes; order Boletales; family Suillaceae; genus Suillus; species Suillus subaureus. The sequence goes on from NW_024538570.1 coordinate 697,605, forward strand.
CTGCGATGCTAGTCCCGTCTTTCGTCAAAGGGGTGTCAAGTGAGACGTTGGTGATTACCCGGAGTTCTGAAGCGTCGGCAGGGTATTCGACTAGAAATTCATCATCTTCTAGATGGTAGGTGGAGATTTCTCGCATGGGTGGTGCGTAACCAGTCGTCCATACATCATCCTTTGTGTCGAAGGAGTCGTCATCATCGTCTGGTATAGGGTCTAGATCGGGCAACGCTGACGGGGTTGCTTCTTCATCATCAATTTCTTCTATCGTGGCATGCAGTGGCCTTTGTTCAACCATTTCCCTAGGAGGCGCCTTCGGCAGCACTACAACTGGGATTGGTTCTTCTCTCGTCTCCTTTTTTCGAAAGAGAGGAGGTAGTCTGTTCTTCTTTTGTTCTTGATCGACTTCTTCCTCGATCTGATCGCTCTTCTCAGTTCGAGAGAGTTCTAGCGTTTCTGCCTTCCATCGGATTACTGGGTCCATAGCGCGTAGCCAGGGAATCCCTAGTAAAATCTGATCACGTCGACCTAGTCGCGTGATGTTAAACTTTCCGATCATTGATCGGTCATCTATCTTGACGATGAGGACACAATATCGTGTGATAGCGCCCCCCTTTGCATAACTCCCATCCGCGGTTGTGACCCGAAATGGTTTCGATAGTTTATGCATTCGGATGTTATGAGTCTTGACGAATTCTTCTGAGATAAAGGTTCCGGCGGCGCTGGAGTCGACGACTGCTGTTGTTTCGACGGTTTTCAGACGTGTCTTGGAGATTAGGGAAATGGGAACACGAAGTTCCTTTCTTATTCCTATACTCTGTACAAGTCTTATGGGTACATCGGAAGATACGGACGTCGATCCCGTCTTCCACATTAAAAATCCTCGGTGAGACGACGGATTGTTGTATCTTCTTCTTCACTGTCGCTTATCTCTTCTCTGCGAACAGGGATCTTCTTCTTCTGCGGGCATGCTTTAGTCATGTGCCCCTTCTGGTGGCACGTGAAGCAAAGCCCCTTTTTCATGTGGTCACTTCTTTCGACTTCAGTGAGTCGGTCTACCTCCATAGCGTTTGGATCGTGTCGGTCGATGGAGGGTCTGGGAACGTATCGTTGTCCCGATGGCTTGGTAGTGGTACGATGATTTGATCGGTACGCAGCTCCCCTCTGGTAGTTACTGTCTAACCGAACGACGGCAGTGACATACTTGTCGAAATCTACGGGAATGGTTTCCATCTGGTAGACGGAGTTAACGATCCCCCTCTTTAGTCCGTCATTAAGGAATGTAATAAGGACAGCGTCCTGTTTCACGGCTGCTTGTGCGGCAAGCGTTTTGAAGCTGGCGATATAGGATGCGAGGTCGCCTGTCTGTTTTAACGTGCAGAGCTTGTTCATGGCAGTTCCGGTGGCATCGGCTGGTACAAAGGCCTCTTTGAACTTGGTTTCAAAGTTCGCGAAGGTTCCGTAAGCCTTAGTGGCGGAGTTATCAACTTCGGTATAGAAGGTCAGCGCCCAGCCCATAGCGCTTCCTTCTGTCATGTAAGCAAGGGCGGTGATGACCTTCTTTTCGTCGGTATTATAGATGGTAGCATTAAGCGCAAAGTACGCCTTAACTGCATATAGCCATCGTAGGGCTTGGGAGGGACTTCCATCATAGGTGGATGGGGCTCCGGCCTTCAATTCTGGGGCGGTGGTAGTCATTGTAGACATCCTGACGTGTAGTCGAGTGATGTTTCGGTTTCAGGGGAACGTTATCGTTCTCTCGCTGGGTCTGGTTAACCTCCCTGATGGAGAGGGTCGTCTGGGTTTCTGGTTAACCTCCTTGATAGGGAGGGTCGTGGGAATGACTTTAATCTTTTGTTACGGTAAACCGTAGGTCGACTAGGATAGGCGCAACAATAGACACTCGATAAGAGTGACGTCTAAAGTCGGGTCGTGACCTTACAAATGTAAGGGTTCTTAAGACAAGTCAGAGAGAGTGTCTCCGACTTGAATATCGATACAGACGCTTAAGATTGGGGATCTTAAGCGAAGGATGTTCTGGGTAAAACCTAGTAGATTAAAGTGAAGTCTAGCTAAGTACAAGACCCTGCTTATATAGGTAAGGCCTGCTTTAGGGCCGGTACGTACACATCATCGAGACGAGTCAGAGATAAGAGAAATGACGTCATCGAGACGAGTCAGAGATAAGAGAAATGATGTCAGCTAACGATGGCACGAGGCGGTCGCGCTGTGATACACAAGTAAGCAAAAGAAAAGAATAGTCTAGTGATGGCACGGTTAAGTACGGTCATGACATAATACAGAGAAAGATAACGAGAGAAAATGATAGGGGGTAACCGTTACTGTAACAAAAGCCTCTTGGATTGCACGTCTTGATATCAAGGGAAGTGCCAGGATTCTCTTGGTTGAACTTGGTCAGCCAGTCGTTGCTGAGCATGAATGGGTACACTGGAATTTCAGGTGTGTGGTCTTTAATAGTTCTGATGTTGACACGTTTAGTATGGACTCGTTTGTTCTTTGCTTCTCAACACAGCCTTCACCTGATCTTGTTGATCCGCTCCATGATGTCATTGAACTAACACCATAAAGTCAGTAACATCAATGACAGCAAGGGTAAGTTTGTCTCTTCGGTCCTACATCCTTGGATCTCCACTCCTGACGAACCACTTCCCACACAACAGCATCTTCTTCATCGCTCCCAATGAAGCCAGCTTTCTGCAACAGGATCTTATGGTGAGCCTTCTTCTCCTCCTCATTATCTGTTTCGAGCTCTGATAACTCTTCAGACATGTACTCAGTCTCCAAGAGAAGTGTCAGATCTGCACCATATTCTTTGGTGTATGCTTCAATGACTGATGGGTCTGCTCAATCCTTGCAAAGCTGTAGGTGGTGTGATATAATAGGTTCACATTCATTTTGGATATACACACCTGCTTACAGTGCTTCTTCCTCTTGTTCACCACCTTCTGTTTCTGACACTTTGCTCGTTTAGAAGAGTCTGTGACTTCAGCATACTTACCCTTCAAGTTCAGAAACTTGTCTTTGGCGAATGCAATGATGTCCTTGTGTCCGAGGGTGCAAGTCTCTGCATCACAATCCTTTCCAAATTCTATATAGTATTTGATGATCATTGAACACTCACATTTTGTTCATTCCAGACAATATTGGCTGCATGATCAATAATCTTTTTGTTGCGCATTGCTTGGACTCCTTTGTCACCACCAAACACAAATCGCAACTTCTCACCCTCTCGCAGATCTTCTCCACCATTGCCCCCATCACTATCATCAGTCTCAATTGTGTCCATGGAAGTCCCCATGACATCGAAAATTGCAGTATCAAGACATTCCTGCACCACGTTTGAAGGTAAGTATGCATATATGTGCCTGCATATTTGATGAACTCACCTGCAGTTCTTCGCATGTAGTCTTCTCAGCTGCTCATCAGCAAACTACCAAGTTTGTCTACAGAAGACTTAAATTTATATTCGAGCTACAGCCAACCACAGAACTTCACAGTACACACAAAGCTCACAGCATACAGTAGCTACAGCACCACTTACTTCCAGTCACTCACAGAGTCACAGTTTCTTCCAGGCTTTGACCAGTAGTAGACTCAATTACAGCAATCTCGGCTTCAAGTTGCAAGTGCCATGATCACACTAGTAGTAGTATATACTATATTTCGAAATATTTACATCACTTGCAGTACTAGCGCGCTGAAAATTACAAACAAATGCAACAACATATATTTTGGACATATAAACGATATCACAAGAATCTACATAGTGCATAGTATGTTGAATATGAAAAAAATGATGAAAGCACTGACAACAAACAGAATTAATCAAGCCGAGTGGTGACATGCCATGCATTTTCTAAGTTATCTGTGATGTGTTCAGACATCAGTTCATCCTGGGGTACCATCATAACAAGCTTACCGGCATGCAAACATCCTTGTCCGGGTAGAGGGGCCTGAGTGTGAGGAGTCCAACTGTGCCTCTTGAAGGCAACTCGCATATATCCTAGGCCAAGGTCCGCATCATCCAACCTCTTCCCTGCAGTTTCAGCTTGGAATCTCAACAAGCTTGACAAAACCTCATGTTCTCGTAGTATCAAATCTGCGAGGGCCTTCTCAGCTTGGAAAACTTTGCACTTCGCTCTTACAAGGTCCATCATCAGGTTTGCTTCACCATCAGATGGATCTCTGATGGACTGTTGAAATGCTGATCCTTTTGAGATTTTACGAAAACATTGAAAGACTGACTCACCATAGCATTGAAATTGTCAACAACTTCCAATATATCGGACATACCACTAGTAGTGTGATGACTGGTGTGCAGATTCGAACGACATGGCTCGCGAGAGTCCCCATTGCTGTTGTGGTAGGCCTGGAGAGGATTTTGCAAGTATGAACCAGAAGCGCTGACTGATAAGGATTGTAGAGTAGAAATGGTCATTGCAATATGTGAAGAAGGATTATCAGAAAATGCTGGGCCTGTGACTTGTTCAGGACTTTGCACATTGATGACATGCCCAAAGCTTCAAGTTATTGTCCTTCATGTGGCAAAAAATTCAAAGATCACTCATCTGTCACTCACCATATGAGTCAGCCCTTATCTGGGTGTAACATGTGGCTCGATGACCTGATCCAACTTGAGCAATCCAGCTGCTCCCCAGAAGATCATGCCATGGAAGTGGACAACATCACTGAACCTTACATATCTGACTCCTATGAACCAGTGGGATTCATGGATTCAGGTGACACTTTTGGTGAAGGAGAGAGTATGGAGAGAACACCTCAGGACAAAATACAGGATGCGAGCAGTGAAGTTACAGACCATTTTCCCAATCCCCCGCTTGCCTTCAAGGACGGATACACATTTTTGAGTCTCTTTGACTCCGATGAGAACAGCATATATCACAAGATGAACCTCTATTATCCTTTCAGCTCTCAGAAAGAATGGCAAATTTCATCATGGCTTCTGCGCTCAGGATTAAGCATGGGGAAGATAGATGCATTTCTAGGCCTCGAAATGGTGAGTGTCTCCCAACTTCAAGGTCATTGCTACAGCTTACATTTAAGAGTATCTAGATCAAGGACTTATCTTTATCGTTCTGCTCAGCAAGAGAGTTACAGGGCTGAGCTGAAATGTTGCCCAGTGGTCCACGCTGGAAGTCACAAGTGATCACTACAATGCATCCTATGAAGTTGCCTGTTGTTCTGTACTGGCGTGATCCTCTTGAGTGCATCTTGAATATCTTCAACCATCCACTGTTTCATGATTGTATGGACTACAGCACTCACAGAGTATATACTTGTGTGCAAAAAGCCTGCCACATATATACTGAATGGATGACAGGAGATTGTGCTTTGGAAATTCAGGTGCATAACATATTGAAGGGCGAAATCAATAGCTCATGTTTCCTTGAAGTCTGCTTTACCTGTGGGTGCAACCTTCCTCAGCACAATTTTATCCTCAGACAAGACTACTATTTCATCATTGACAGGTGATCACATCGCTCATCCACTCCTCATCAGCCTTGCCAATCTACACATGAACACATGCTTGAAATCATCGACCCACTCTTTTGTCCTCACTGTGCTTCTACCTGTCCCAAAGTTCATTCACAAGAAAAAATGCATGAAGGGTGTGTTGCAGGATCATCTTATCCACCAATGCCTCAACATCATTTTACATCCACTGAAACAGGCTGCTGAACATGGTATCATGTTGTCTGATCCCATCAGGCGCAGTCACTATTGCTTTACTACCCTTGCAAGTTATATTGTCAATATGCCCGAAGCAATGATGCTGGCGGCTGTTGGGGGGAAAACATCTCCCATGACAATGGCGATGTATACACAGTTTGGAGACAGCTTCTGGCATGAACCTAGGACAAGATCAATGACTCTTGCCCAGCTCGCTGTTATTCACTCACATGCTAACCCAAATGATCTCGAGGCTTATTTCCGTGAAGCCCAGAAATTTCGCCTGAATGGTGTCAACAAGCCATTCTGGAGCGACTGGATATTTGCAGATCCTTCCCATTTTCTTACCCCCAAAATCCTCCACCACATCTATAAAGAGTTCTATGACCATGATGCCCAATGGCTCATTGTATCCATTGGAGAATCTGAAATTGATTTTCAATTCTCTGTTCTACAGCCCATCACCAGGTTTCAGCACTTTCATGAAGGGATATTGAAGTTGAAAAAAGTCACTGGTCATTGTCACTGTGACATCCAGTGATCTATTACTGCAGTTAGTGTGGATGCAGCGCCCCCCGGTGTCCTTGCTGCAGTACATGCACTCATGCAATTCCGTTACCTTGTGCAGTCGCCACACATTAACAAGAATGATCTCAAGCTTATCTCTGGTGCACTGGATGAATTCCATGTGAAGAAGGACACAATTATTGCTGCTGGGGCTCGTCAGGGGCAGTGCAATAAAGTCATCAATAATTGGCATATACCTAAGCTTGAATTGATGCAGAACATTGTCCCCAGCATTCACAACAGTGGCATCACGAGCCAATGGACTGCAGACATCACCGAACATGCACACATCACAGAGATTAAGGACCCTGCAAGATCTAGCAACAATGTCAACTATGATCTGCAGATCTGTTGACATCTCAACCGAGCCGACAAGTATCATTGATTCGAGCTTGCCACCAACCTTTTAGATCATGATCAAAGCTTGCACTCACAAGTGCAGGATGTCGACATAGACCCTCAAGACAATGTTGACACTGATGCTGACAAGACTATTGAGTGTCCGTCTACGGTCCATTCATCTGGATACTCATGTCCCATCACCGACTATTTTTCTATCGCTAGGAAGCTCCAGCATATGGATTCGGTACCCTTACCTCTATGCTCATTCATCATTGAACATGCTGCCTTCCATCTTTCCTATGATCCCACCATTAGGAAGGTCACTGTTGATGAGATTGCTGACAAGTTTGGCCTTCCTGATCTGTGGTCAGCTATTGCTGATTACCTTCAATGTGAGGCCACCTTTGGACATCAATACATTCATCCAATAGGTGGTCCTAGAAGAGCTGAACATTCTGCTATACTTCCTTTTGACAACCTCCAAGTATGGATCAAAATCCAGCTTCAAGACACAGAATTTCATGATCCTTGTAGTATTCGACCTGCTCAGACACTGAACTGTGCACCACCTGGTAGCCCCTGGATTTTGGGTCATTATGATACAATCATTGTCCAGACTGAAGCAGGGTACTCCTGGCTGACTAGTGGTCTTTCAGGTAAGCTTCTGTCTTGTCTCATGCTGAAATATCAATCTAATTTAATCTAATTCATCTTCCATCTCCTCAGGTCACGCCGTAGCACAGCTTCGACTTATCATGCATCCCATGGCAAAACGTGACACCCCTTCAACATGGAAAGATCAGTTCTTGACTTATGTCCAATGCTTTAACATCTCTGGTGATTGCGATCTGATCACACAGCTGCATTTGCTCAAGAGAGCAAAATGCTCTAATGGGACTTGCATAGGGGATGTTGTACCTGTCTCTCAATTAAGGGCACCTGTCAATCTTGTTCCACATTTTGGCACTGTTGCGGACATGCGTCTCACTGCATACAACAGTTTGGAACATGCATTGGAGTTCTGGTTGAATCACTTTTGGGATAAAAATACCTTTTTCCCTCTATCAGCATAGGAATATGTACATGATCTATCCTCAATAATACAAGTCTTGTGGTGTGAAGTGCTGGCAGTGGCATGTCATTGTTCACCTAGTCTCTCAACAACCATGCCACGCGCAAGTGCCCAACCTCAGTCTGTAGACTATGGGATGAAACTTTCATCTCTGATGTCTGCACCCAAGATAAATGATGTTCCTACCATGGATGCACTCACCGAAAGGGAACTCGATGGTTTGATTTTACAGGAACCTGATGGGCACCTCAGCTATGTACTTTCCTTGATATTCAAAACCTTTAGCGCTACAATTCCTCTTGCAAATTCACTTACTGTTCCTTTAAATACCAAAACTCCACTTTACCTTCATAATTTCAGGAAAAAACAAAATTCCACCAACAAGGGCAAAACCAAGTCAGTGTCACTGTATGATACTGTGAATCACTGTTGGAACTGGGCACTTCCCACACACGAGCAGCATGCTAGCAAGTCACCTGACAAAAGTAGGCAGGATCTCAGAGAGGATGAGGAGGATGATGAAGAGGGCAAAGAACAGGACTCGGAAGAAGAAGGGAATGATGGTGGTGTGAAAGAGAAATAGCAACTAGGCTTGCTAGAAACTAGCACTACTTATCCAAATAGGCGCAAGTGTAGTATTCGACCCAAGAGGACTGCTAATGAAACAACTCCCTACTAATATGCAAGGGGAGCGATAGCATGAAGGACTAATAACCTATAGCGACCTAAGACCAAAAAGAAAAAAAAACAATGAGTAGCGCTATAGTGATCAGCGACTAGCGACTAGCGGGTTTAGACAAGAGAAACATGCATATAAGTGAGGGGCGCTATGCAAGTTGTTTTATGCGATAGTGCTATGCGACGCCTGACTAGCAACAGTGAGAAGAAATCAAGGGGAGCGAAAATGAGGAGTAAGGTAGGACAGTGCAAGTGGAATGCCTGATAGTGACTAGATTATAGCTCGACTACTGATAACGACCCCAACACTGCGAAAGTCAAACTTTCTAAGAGGGAACTTTAGTGACATGCACTTAAAACAAGTCAAGTGACATGCGATCAAAGAGTTTGGCAAGAGCGGAATCAATTGCACTAAAACTAGGATATAGCAACAAAAGTGACGCTTACACCAGTAAAGGTCCAGAGAAGGGAAGTACTGTACTGTATGTAGGATGGGTCATTTTATCATACTGCATAGGGGTTCAGGATTGCATAGGTGAGTATAGTAGCAACACTGGCAAGGGCATGATGTAGTGACAGGTAATAAAACATGCAGTGCTGCGGGACACGAGGACACATGTAATAAGACCTGCAACTGATGAGTAGCGACATTTAAGGAAAAATAATGCACCAGCAGAGGCAGGTGGACATAGGCAGGACATGGGAGGACAGAATACCTAGGTGTCAGACCAAGTAGCGCACTATGGGAGAAAAGTGGTTCCAAAGCAGATAGCTTGGGAGCTGAATAGCACTAGTGACTAGCGCCTTACTCTTTTCCTCTGGACAAGGCAAAATATGCCTATGACACTCATATGCGCCTAGTGCTGGTATGATTGTCACAGCAGGGATGAAGCAGTTGGCATAGACTCCGATGACTCACTGGCAGACCTGCCTGATGTCAGCACAGCACTGCTGCCACCAGGACCAATATCATCATCATCAATCAGTGATGAGATGAGCTTCGCAGGGTTCTTCAATACTGTGGCCATTGCCCTCACTGCAGCAAATGAAAAGCTCACCAGTTCAATCCCAGTGGAGTGATATTGACATGGAGCAGTGTGAACTCCACATGCCCAGTCAAGGATGATGAAATCAAGCACAAACCTGATTTAGCCTTACTAGATGACATGGAGGCTAGGTGGGATATGATCAAGGTGGTGTGTGAGTTGACATCCCAAAAGTATGTTGATTGTTGATCTACCTGTGCAAAAACTGTGAACTGATGTTCCGAAGGTACCATCCTACCACTACTATTGCTAAGACTATTGATAGCAAGGCATACCTTCTTCTAAGGTGCCAGCCCTGGAGACGCTTCATTTTGCTCCTCTCAGTTTGCAATGGATATCAAGATCTCCACATGCATTTGTATGATCACTCAGGTGGTATTGTAACCCCTTGCATCAATATCAACCAGGATCTGGACAGATTCTTGCATACCTTCTCATGCATTGTTTTCGGTGGCCTCGAGTGCATTGGGTATGATCCAACCATCAGTATCTTTACTAAGACACTTCAGCCCAGCCAGCTCCACCAATCCTCCACCTTCACTCGTCCTACCACTGGAACTGCCAAATACGATCTTAAACAACCGAACGAGAGCACACCTGTCATCCTCAAGAGTGGTGCTTTGGCAGATGATCCCATATCCGAACCAGAGAGTCCTGAGCCATCGCTTCTGACCAAACATCCCCTGCCTGAAGATCATGAAGATATTGAAGATATTGAAGATCCTGAAAACCCTCTCCCAGAAGAACTCCTCCCTGAAGACCTCCTCCTCCAGGAAGGTCTTCCTACACCCCTTCCTGCAGATCCCCTCCTTGCACCTCTTCCAGAGCCGATTGGAAAAATTCGAGTCAACCATAACTACTATGATATCCTGGAAGTCATGTTCTCTAGCCAAGGGCTTGTCAGTCATGGCACTGTGTGCTACTTGACAAGGAGGGGCAAGGAGGAATACATAATAAAAGATCATTGGGTTTTAGGGAGTAAGGAGGACATGTTGAATGAGGTCACCATGTTGAATGAGATGAAGGGGGTTCATGGTGTACCCGAACTTGTTGAGCACTGGCTCATTGAGATCGCATCTGGGGAGGTTGATGAAACAGAGAAATATTGCTATAAAACACTGGAGAGTATAGAAGGTACCTTCTGCACTCATATCTGACTGGTTTTGAAGCCCCATGCACGACCATTGCATATGTTCTGCACAAAGGCAGAGTTAGTGAGTGTGATCTGGGACATCGTTGCCAGTAAGTACATGCCATGCAATGATATCCAAATTTTTGACTTACCTTTTTCCAGTTCAAAAGATAGTGGTCAAAGAGCGAGGTATTCTGCATCGAGATTGCAGCCTTAACAACTCTATGATCGAGGACAACAGTAATGGCTCCCATGGCACATTGATAGACTGGGAATTTGCCATGCATATTCTTCAGAGCAATCGCTACCCTATCAGTGGTACGGTCAGTGTTTTACTCCCTGACTCTGTTTTCAATGGACAACTGCTCACAAAATGACCAGGGCACAGTACCATTCATGTCGTGGAAGCTTCTTCACCAGCTCTCAGATGTCATTCCTCTGGTGTCTGTGCAGAAGAAAACTCAAAAGAAAGCTTCACATTCAAGACCGCAACAGGCTATGTTGATCAAACACACTTTTTCTGATGATCTCAAATCCCTCTTTTACATCTTCGCCTGGATCTGCATCGAATTCAGGGGTCCCCTCGGGATGAAACAGGTCCTCAAGTCTAGGGGCGATAGGATCAAATGGCTACCACACACATGGTCTGCCAACTCTTACGCAGAGTGTGACCAAGCTAAGATGGGGTTCTTTTTCCACTCAGAGGATTTGGAGAAGCTTGAAAAGCAGATTCATCCCTACTTCAAGAATCTTATTCCTCTTGCAAAAGAATGGTATGGGCTGATGAGGAACAACAGCAACCCAGATTCAGTACCCTTTGATGCTGTGCTTGAGATGTTGAATAGACATCTTGCAGAGCTTCCAAAGGATGAACCATCCCCTGAGTTATTGTTTGCCAAAACAATCCTCAAGCAAAAACAGCCAACTGGAGATGCTCCTGATTCCACAGGTGCAGTAGATCCAGGAGTCACTAGGTTACCTAATGACACAACCAGGCACATGGGGCCAGCTGTAGGCAACATGACGATGGAAGCTGCAGTACCCATCAGGCCATCAAAGCGGAACAAAACCCAATCTTCATAATTACTCAAGCAACCATAGATTTTCTGTTCCAAAACACTTCATCCCTACATATAGTGACTCAATAGCTATGACAAATGTCTCCATATGTACTTTACATGTTAGAATCATCCACACCGAGTCAGAGAGGGCATCAGGGTCTACTATGTCCCGTGCAAGATTCCCACAGTCCTTGGCATCATTTATGTTTCGAACTTTAATCTACTGACTCACTCATCAGCACATTGCTACTTGCAAGCAACTTGACTCATACCTCCGAAAATCGCCTGCAATGACTGCTGAACTATGACACAAAGCTCAAGGATAAAAGTGAGTGTTTGTTAATATTGCCCAGAGGCTCCCTACTCTTGTCTTCCCAGCTCTACTACAAGCTCTACTATGCCTGCGCAATGTGCTGGTAGTCCCAAGAAACGCAAGACAAAGTGTAAAGCTGTGGATTCTGATCTTGGGAAGACACTCAGCAGTGTTGAAGAGAAGGCAAAGCGATCATGGATCCAATCACAGGCTGATGTATCACCACCAGTAAAGCCCCCACAGTCAGTCCCTGACTTGGACGACACTGACAACTCGAACCTTCGACATACTAATCATGCAGGTGCTGGGAAGGGGGGTAGGAATAGTCAGCTTGAGAGAATTAGTGCCTTGTTGGAGGCACCTGGGCAGGCAACCAAACCCAAAGGCTCAACCACCCTTGATTCTAACGTTCCTGTGAACCCTCTTGCTCCATTACCACCTAGCAAGGGTCACAGGAGTCGCTCAAAGGTAACTTTTCATGTATTCATCAGCAATGTTACTAACTAGTATGATGCTATGTTGAAGGCTCCTCCACTGTACAGTGCCTCACAGCCAGTGGTAGATTCCAGCACTCTGCCTCCAAGGAAACAAGGCAAAAAAGTCAAGGTTAGCATCTCTTTTGTAATTCTGTAGACTAACTGTTTACTTGAAACTCTATCAAGAAGATTGCTGCCTTTGCCTCTAACATCAAGGCGCCCAATCAACCAAACTTTGTACAGCGCAAAGATGGTGAATGTTTCGGGTTCCATCCATCAATCAGCCCTTCTTGCACAGAGAAAGTTCTTGATGCCTCTTTGAAGACGACCTCAGTTGAGATGAGGCCACATCCACAAGCTGACTTCTATGCAAATATAGATCCTTCTCTCTGGCCAATCAGTCAGGAAGCACAAGGTGAAGCTAGCTATTGTGGCGCCTCCCTCCCATCAATTGGCCAGGAAGCTCAAGCTGAAGTCTCGACATCTGAGGATGATGATTCCTCTACTGATGACACTGACGAAAGCGACACTGATGAAGAAAGTGATAAGGACAACGGTGAAATTGGTTGGGGAGGAGTCCATGGGAGTCATAGTGTGCATCCTGGTACATGATCATTTACTAATCATATCTGTCACTAACAAGATACAGGCTTTTCAAAGGAAGGAACATCGGTGCCCCAACCTCGGGCTGTCACCCTACCTTCTGATTTTGAGTTCCAGCATTCATGAGATGAAGATGAGAATGTTGCAATAGGATCGTTAACAGTTGACAAGACCTCCAGTAGCAGTAGCAGTAGCAGCAATATCATGAGTGAGGTATGTCCTTCATAATTTCACAGAGTTCATTAATCATTTTTTGAAGCCTACCAAGCTGGAGGATGTCTTACAGAGTCACCACAAGAAAAATGGATGTCCACACCTCCCTGACCCTGAAATGCTTGATCTCATCCATTGCCAAGAGACTCAAGCCACAAATACAAAGTTGCGCAACTCTGGCATTAAGGCTAAGGTCAAATCAGCCAAGTCTAAGGCACCAACTGAAGGCCCTAAGCTGACCCAACTCAGCTGGTATCCTCCACAATGGAAGACCTTTCTTGAGGAGGCAAAATCAGAGTGTCATGTCCAGCACGCAATTGAGAATGCATTCCTGGATGCCGTCAAGGATTTGCCTCTTTCAGTCACTGAAGCACTCATGTCGTCACTTGTGGAATGGCTTGAAGCAGGTAACGAGGTGGAAGTGGGTATGTTATTGTTTTCTCCAAGATATCTCACTCATGAGGTTGACTAGGTATATGGCCTGAGCACAAGGCTAATATGGCCAAGTTGGTAAGTATGTCCATTGTCACTTGCTCATTTCCTCACACACTATTATCTAGCTATATGAAGACTTATCAACCTGGCACTCCAACCTCAAGAAGATAGCTATCAGCATCATGCCCTCCATGTACAACCTCATCCCCCCAGCTGAGGTACCTCCTCAAGCTTGCACTGCCTGGGTTGAGAATGCTGCTTCAGAATTGTTGGACAAGTCTTTCTTTCTTCACGACAGTGTGGATGACCTTGGGAAAACCAACAACACTGCTCACCCTGCACTCAAGGCAGCTGCTGTCGCCTTCTTCTACACTGGTTCCTATCGCATCACTCACAGGAGACCCAATGTCTTCAAAGAGGAGTTACCTTTGGAGTCTCTGGCTTTGGTTTGCGCTGTGGTACTTTTTTGATATTTTATATTGATTATGTGCTGACACCAAATTTGTAGTACAACTGCATCTTTGACAGACTAATCAAGAATGGCAGTGGCAAGTATTTTCCAAAGTTTACTGCCAAAGACTACTCCTCTGTCTATTTCTCAATGGTTGCCAAACTCAAGAATATCATGAAGCACAAGTATCATGGCCCTAAGTTGACATGACAGCTTCGCGAGTGGGCTGCAGAAGGATGGTAAGGAGTTTTTTTTCAAAATAAGTCTTCGCTAATTAAATCCACACAGGGCGCAGTCCTGCAAACTTGACGGCAAGGACACATCAAAGCATCATCATTTGCAGGTCCTGCTTGATTAGATTTGGACTGCTATTTTGCGACTATCTCTCTCTCTCTCGCATTCATACATCCATCATTAGTAGTGCTAGTGTATCCACATTCGTGTTTCTGTGTTACTACTATCATCTGTGATCCAATACATTTTTTTGATTGTGTACGTCTTTTGCATGTGTGGACAGAATGGTACAGCTTAGTGTGCTACTGGACAGTAGCACATGATTTTTTGTTGTCACACTTTTGAAATATTGTACATCACACATTCTCAGTGGGTGTCTGTGGCGGTCTGTACAGGAACCCACAGAATGAAGTGTTATTGTAGTGAAGTGTACAGAAGGGACTAAGCTGTGTATCTATCGCATTGTACAGCTCTGTACAGTTCTGTACAGAACAAAGTAGTTTGCTGATGCTGAGAGTTCTTGAAGAGGGCAGTTGAGAAGGTACATCCGTATCTTGCCCTTCATCAGCTTCTTCTTCTTCTTCTGACACATACCTTTATCTGTAGGCTCGTCCTCATCATCTGCCTCATCACCGTCATCTTTGTGACTATGTTTCAGGCAATTAACCTCGTGTTGGAGGTTCTCACATATACTCCACAGTGCCTGTACATCCGACGCAGTTTCTAAGTCTGGCTGGATAGCATGTTGGTCACTGGGGGGCAGTGATTGGGGTATGTGATTTTGATGGGGCAGATTCTGTTGAGGCTGACCCTGAACAGCCTGCACTGCAAGAGTGAGTAAAACATCTGGCACCAAGTTTGCCAGCAAGTTGTGCAATGCAACAGGTGCTGGTGGGGGATCATTTGGGCCACCAGACAGGGGTGGATATGGTGGAGGAGGAGACCCTGCTGGAGGACCTTGCTGTTTCCTGCTGCTGTTGATGCGCATTTTTGCTGGGTATATGTACTGATTCCACTGGGTATATGCACTCAATTTGGGGCTCAGGGATCAGGTTGGGGAGAAAAGGTGAACAGATGTGTAGCATACCTGTACTCAACCCATATCAGGATATGTATGCACAATGTGGCTACCTGTCCTAATTCATACATATTAAACCACCTCAAATGGCAGTGTGCACACCTTAGTTGACCTCAAGTATACCTATGGTAGCCATAGTATACACCAGTTTATCTCGCCGTACTGTTTATACCTCGGATACTTATAGGATCCATATCTCTCCTTCGCCGGTATACCTTATGTGATTGTACATGTGTGTACCTATGGTAGACTTTGTACCCACGGGTGTCTCACCCACGTTTCACATAGATCCATAACGCAGTGAATGGAGGTGGGTTTGGTATGCATCAATATCTGGCGGTGGACGCGTTTGACTCGAGTCAAGGATTTGGACTTGTTTGGTTTTGGCACGGGCAGTTGTGGGAACAACTTGGAGAGAAGCATTCAACCAAAGGCTTGTTCAACGCGCAGACACGAGTTGACATTGGGCTGACCAGGTATTCTCAAGACTTGGTCCTTGTTCAGTGTCACCCGTTTCGTCTTCACATCCATGAATCCGACTTTTATGTTCTCCCCTGGTGTTTCTACAACATTCTCACGCTCAATCCTCCTCCACCATGTCAGCTCAATTGAATGAGTCGTACGGAATCATTCGACTTTTCTGTGCGCTCCGTTTTCAGCAGTTTGTATTTTTTTTTTGTCCATTAGCTTACAAAATACACTCGACTCTACATTTTGCTTTCAAAGTGTGCTAAATGAGTGGTACGACACCATGATACAAGTCCAGGACCAGCAACCATCACAAGGCACTCTGAGACTGACATATCCCCTTCAACTTCTGAGGCCACTTTTGCTGAAGACTGATCATGACTTTGTCTATACTTCTCTAGCACAGATTCTTCCGCTAATCCAACTGAGTGATCTCCATTTTCATACCAGCCCCTATCGTGCCGAACTGCGATCAACAACATGGAAATACACGTGTAGTATAGCCTGAACCCTCAACCTCTTCTCCTCTCCCTCAGCCGAACTTCATCTACAGTCCCAGTCATTCCACCTGCCTCCGTCTTTTCCTACCACTCATCCTGAACCCCTCTCAATTTCCGATGCTGCGTGTCATTCGTTGTCTGTTTCGTCCCACCATCATGCATAGAGGCTTTGCAAGCCAATATATCAGACTTGAAGGTGGGTTGCTCCATATCACATTTGCATCCATTTCGCAATCCTCACACTCTTTTCACAGTCATCAGCGGAAAAAATCTTCAAGTCCCATCCAAGCGCATTCCCGCAGGCATTTACATATCTATCAATGTCAATTCCCAGAGACGCTGGAAATCGGCCGTCAGTGTCTTATCATCTGACCAATCTGTAGCGTGGGGCGACACTGTGACTCTGTAAAGTCCAAGACTTTCCGATACGATGTGAGAGCTGATCTTCGGTTTATAGATCATCCCATACCTCACCTGCATTATCAATAGAGATCTGGGCATCCTATGAGGCCGGTCGAATGCTAGGCAGCGGAGAGGTCATTGGGAAACTTCAGACGTCGTGGGATGAGCTACTCGATCATGGAGATGAACCTTTCGGTGAGTCATTTTCTCCTCATCCACGCACATACTAACATCTCGTAGTTTTGTCCTTCCCACCCGTTCGCGGTGTCCACCCTTCCCTCATGCTCAAGGCCACCATTGCACATGCTTGCGACGATCAGGAGGGCGCGCTGTCTGATGTAAGTGACGCTAGTCTCTACTATTAGCTTTGCTGACGGTTCGCCAATCGTAGTCCCTCGTAGACTGTGAGATCACTCGAGACACAGATGCGGGCCACGCACAATTTGCCGCATACATCGCGAGCAAGACGGTCTCTCACCTGAACGATGCGGTGCAGCATTTTCAGTTGGTTCTAGACCAGTGTCCCGTCAGCCATCCCGACCACGCAGCAGCCCTCACCAACCTTGCGTATGCGCGCCTTCAGGGGTATATTCGCAATGGTCTTGAAGATATTGATACCCCCACTTCGCTGTTCCGCGATGTCCTTGCATTGCGTCCGCAGTGCCATCCGGATCATCCATTATCTCTATACAATCTCACCGAAGCGCTGACTTGGCGCCACAACAAGAAAAGTACTGCTGCCGACATTTGCGAATCCGCCAAACTCTATCATGAGCTACTGCCTCTCTGTCCAGAGGGCACCTACCTTCATAGCATCGCGGCAGGGACAAATGGTGTCGATTATGTGATCAACAGATGCAACAATCTTCCGATAGACACATCTGACGAAGGCATCCACCTTCGACGAGTGGTCGTCGAGCTCTGTCCTCTGGGCCATCAACACCGTCCCAGAGCACTTGACAACCTTGCGTGGGTTCTCGCATTGCGTTTTCAACAACACGGCAGTATTGATGATCTTGATACGAGCATACAACTTCGTCGTGAGGCCGTGTCTCTATGCCCCGAGGGACATACTGACCGTGCTGACTACCTGAACAACTTGGCCTTCTCGCTCGGATACCGCTTCGATCACCAAGGCAAACCTAATGACCTCGATGAGGTCATCTCTTTGTACGAAGAAGCGCTGCGCCTGCGCCCTGTTGGGCACCAATATCGTGATACCCCATTGGACAACCTAGGGCTCGCCCTCATCCGCCGTTTCAACAAACGCGGCGACATTGAAGACATCACCCGAGCTATCAGCCTCTTTCGCGAGGCACTGACATTGCGCCCACCTGAGCATCCAGATCGTAATACCACGCTTAACAACCTTGCCCTCGCGCTCGACACCAGATACGACAAATTGCATGTCATTGAGGATCTTAACGAGGCCATTGATCGGTATCGCGAATCCCTTCAGTTAACCCGGCATGACCATCCCGAGCGCCATTCAAATCTTGTCAATTTGAGCGCGTCGCTCTGCTCTCGTTTCACGCAAGCTCGGGAGAATGAAGATATCGAGGAGGCGATTAATCTCTGCCGAGAGTCGTTGGCGGCTCTGTCTTCACTTCATCCGGACAGGTATTTCAGCCACATGCGACTGCAGCAGGCTTATTTGTCTCGTTACCGGATTCTACGCGATGCTGCTGATTTGTCGCTCGCTATAGAGAACTTCAGACTGGCGTCAAGGCATCCTACTCAAGGCTTTCCACGTCGCATTATGATAGCATGTAACTGGGTTATCGCTGCAGAGCAACACAGTCATACATCTGCATTGGAGGCCTACTACACATGTTTTGACCTTCTTGACGGTCATTTGGCAACACGATCGTCGGCAACGTCACGACGCGAAGCTGCTGCTGCCTTCCATTACGCCAGATCATTGCCTGTAGATGCTGCATCATGTGCCATACGCCGTGACAATCTACAACACGCAGTGGAACTCGTGGAGCAGGGCCGTGGCCAGCAATGGTCGCTGGCATCTCGACTCAAGACTCCAGTTGAAGACCTCCAATTAGCAAATCCAAAATTGGCGCACAATTATTTGGACCTGAGCAGGCGCATTTCTAATGCTGCCCAGAGTTCTGTGACCATCACGGACAAAGCTGCTGCTGATTGGGCAGCAGTCGAGTACAGGAGACTTACAAGGCAATGGGAAGCTGCAGTTGCTGAAATTCGTAATCTTAAAGCGTTCTCGCGCTTCCTGCTCCCGCCTTCGTACGAAGACTTGCAAGCGGCAGCACGCCAGGGCCCTGTCATCATCCTTATTGCCAGCCAATATTCGTGCAGTGCCATCATTATTCCAACCTCAGGAGAACCCCGTCATATTCCCTTACCGTCTGTCACTCTCACTGATCTGAATAATCTGAGGGATCGCTTCGCCAGGGCCATACGACACGCATCCATCATGGGCCCAAAGTTGCCTCGGAACGATCTGATAGTCCTCTTGCGGACAGTATGGGAAGAGATCATGCTCCCCGTCGTAAACGTACTCGAACATGTACTTAAGCTAAAGCATGGCTCTCGAATCTGGCTATGTCCAACTGCAGCTTTCACATCTATTCCTCTCCATGCAGCTCACCCCTTTCAAACGAGGGCAGATCGCTCTAAAGAGCCATGCCTGGAGGATCTCTATATCTGCTCTTACACGCCGACACTTTCGGCTCTCGTTAGATCTAGACAGATGATGAAGAAGCGCGTCACTCCATCCTTTGTGACAATCGGCCAGGGTCAACCGGGTACGGGGAAAGGCAAGGCGCTCTTGGCTGTCGACAGCGAGCTCGAGCTTGTCCATAAGCTCGTCCCTGCGACGGCCAACGGTACCACTATTTCTGGTGACGCAGCCACACGAGCAGGTGCACTCAAAGCTTTGGAAGAGAACACCTGGGTGCACCTCGCTTGCCATGGCAAGCAGGACCCTACGCAGCCTTACAATTCCCACTTCGTCATGAGAGACGAACATCTGACGCTGCTCGATATCATGGAGAAACATGTCCCGCATGCTGAGTTCGCATTCTTGTCCGCTTGTCATACCGCCGTCGGCGATAAGGAGACGCCCGACGAGGTGATTCATCTCGCAGCTGGTCTCCAATTTTCGGGGTTCAAGAGCGTCATTGGCACGCTGTGGGAGGTCGACGATTCTGTCGCAAAGCACGTTGTCAAAGCGTTCTACGAGAATTTGTTCAATGGTTTAGAGGAGGGTGGTGTCATGGACTGTACGAAGGCGGCCTGGGCACTCAACCGTGCTACGCACGCTGTGAAGACGAAAGTACCGCTTGAGCAGAGGATGGTTTTCATTCATATCGGTGTATAGTTCCTGCTATATTGCTTCATCTGGTACGGTTTCACATGTTCTTTGTATCACGTTCTTTTTGTCCCCGATGTACTTCAAGTTGCTGCAATTACTGAATTCACCTGTTACATCTGTCACGTACTCATATGCTATCTTGTTTCGCTTTCGCTTTCGTTTTTGTCTACTCTCAGAGTCTTCAGCAAATTCATTCGTTGCTCGATGATTGTGTATTTGTGTATCCGAATATCAATGTTCGTGACATTGTTTTTGCGGACTCGACTCGGACCTTCAAGCGCCCATGTTCTTTAACTCCTTGATAAGCGCCACATCGCAACAAATATCAGGATAGGAGCAGAGCTCATCTACTGACCCACTAAATAGGAGCCGCTTATACCAATGCTTTCATGATCAGTACCGAGACCTAAGGGAATGCTAGGGTTCACCATCCATGATCTCAGTTCTGGGCCTAGGTTATACGAGTGGAAATTTTAGACTTCACGCAGTACATCAATGTCTCCCAAAAAATATACCACCCCACGACGTCCAGTTTCCACTGGTAGATCACAAACCCGAGTATCAGATGGCAGACACCCTCTCTCATGCTCTGGGATTGAGCATATGCAGACTGGGTGTGCATCGCAAACAGATGACGGTACAGAGGACGGTTCAGACCTTTATCACCAGCTCCATTACATTCACAGACGCTCCGTGTTACCCATGATATAATTCACTAGAATGCAGTGAGCGCGCTCGTCTTTAATACACATATGATGGTTGTATGCATTCCTCATCTTGAACTCGAAAACGCACAGATATGAAGTACCGCTTCCGATTGCTTGCAATTGTATTCGACTGTATCATTGTCGAGGTGTCAGCTTGGTCAAAGGGGACTCGATTCCTGGTATGTAGCACTTCGACATGATCGCAACGCTGATGTGGTAGGAGTCGAGTAGTACGAGATTGGCTGCACGATCTCGTATTTGCCGCTAACTGCGGTGACGCAATTGAACCCCCGGTCAGAGGCACGTATGATCGCAGGAGTATTCTGCGAACAGCATCACATGCAGGGCGTCTATAAATGTGTTAATATCGCGAAGATGATAACGGCGAGTACAACACCTTTGCAACTTATTGCAGTAACAGAAATGACAACCTACGGCTAGTCCACCTCAGCCGTGTCCGACATCACCGCGACGTCCGGAATAGCGGAAGACGCAACGCGACTCATGGTTCCAATCCGGCAGGAAGGCTTTTCACCAAGGCTGTTACTATGAAGAACCGGAAAACGTTTGACACCCGGAGTCTCGAGCTACTGCCGATAACGTGTTACATGTCATAGCGTTGTAGCAACATGATTTACTCAGGCTAATCGGAGTGTTGCTCCACGAAACCTGTGTCTTGACTTTCAAGTGCCACGTCGATTCAAAGGGCCAAACCGATTGCAGGAAATGAATAACGAGACTGAATATGACTGGCTACGACAGACGATCCAAAAAACCAGCAAGCATTCTACATAAAATAATACTATAAAAATATTTTCTCAATCAGATTCAACTCTGCGAAATAGCCTTGATCATCTCCGCACCAATAGCGCTCGCCTCATCAAACCTACTCTCAAAGAATGACGCAGGTCTCCAAGAACCTGCGTTTATACAACTCCAAGCTTCCAAACGACACACACTGGCTCCACCCACGAGCGGCGATAACGAATTCGAGATCGTCTGACCGGTGGGTGACGTCGTACACCGCTGAACGAATAGCAGAGTCCAGCCGTTTCGGGGAACGAAAGAGGTACTCTGCGACACCGATCCACATTCTGAATATGGGCGTTGCTGCGAGGTCGAGGTGGTGGAAAGGCTGGATCTTGAGGTGGGCCCAGCAGTCGACCATCGCAAGGAGTGCGAGGTGCGAGTTGGATGGGGGCGCGGACGTCCCGGTTGGACTTCCGTTTAACTTGGGATTTCCGCCGATGGTGAACTGGTCGAGGACGTCTTCAGTAAGGAATATTGGTGCGCGCTCCGCTTCGACGGTGCCGAAGACTTGTTCGCGTGCCTCGTAAATGCGGGCACGGAGGCCTTCTTCATCACCTGCGAGCATGAGCTTGAAGAGGGCAGTTGCAGAAGAAGCATATTGGTCGATCTGGATGCGCGCGGAGGGATTGAGAATGGCGAGGCCTGCATAAACGTGCCACTTGTTCGCGTAAATGCGGAGCATGATGTTTACTTTGACAGTTTCAATTCCGCCGACGTATTGGCCCTGTTCCCAGGGGTAAGAGCGCTGGCTTGCCCAGGCTGTGCCCATGCTGTATGATGAAAGTGTGAGTCAGAAGTGAAGTCATGGAAGAGTGACAGGTTCTTGGCTCGTACGTGAGGAAGGCAGCGTGTGTAACCGCTTGGACATTGGCGGTAACGAGGTCGTGGTCTTCGTATGTCAAATATACGAAGCGTGAGCCGAAGCATCGGAAGATGCTTTCTACCAGGTGAAGGGAGGAGTCTGGAGCGCGGTGTTGTATGAGAACCTGTCAAAGATAAGAGGATGAGGATTGGCGATAAGGTAGGGGGGAACGGCAATCACCAGGGGCTGTCCCTCTGGGGAAACGGTGGGACCATGGAGAGAATGAAGGGACACGATGTGGACGTCTGGAGGAAGATACTTTTCAAATGCGACCTTCTCGGGAGCTTTGACTGAAGTCTGGCCAGAGACGATTGCACCGACCTTGGTTGCTATGTACAAGTTCACACGAAAGACAGGTTAAGGAGGAGAATTTGAAGGTATGGGAAGACGTACAAGGGCCATACTGTGAGACGACATGGCTGATGTACTCGGCCTCCACGGAGTACATGATGAAGTCTGAAATTCTAGAAACCTCGTGTCCATTTGGATAGACTGTTATGCCAGGAACGTCTGCATATTGGAGTTTCAAGGCGTCAAATTTATCGGGAAGATCACAGACGCTGATTCTAGAGGCCAAATATATAGGTGAGATGGAGAGATGTTCACATCAGGTAAATGATAAGTACTTTTTCCAGCCTGCTTTAGAGAGGTGTTTCGCATACATAGCGCCCATTGCACCCATTCCGATTAAACCGATTGTGGGATGTTCTTCTGCGGGGTCATTGGGGGAGATATTGGTGCGAACCATGATGGGAGTTTAGCTGAGAAGATAGAAGGAAGGTTGGAGATTAAAAGGAGGCGAGAAGGTGGATACCTGGATACGAATGGCTATGACCCGAATGTGCTAGCGATTGGACTAGCAGGTAGCTAGTACTTTTGTATCTGAATGTTTCAGACTACGGGCGTGGGAGAGCGTAAGCAACGGTCCAAGACCTCCACCAAGGAGATAAAATAACCATATGCATGAGGGGGAGATGGAAGAACTGATAAGGCTGGCTTAAGCGCTCTATCCGCGTTTAAATATAAAGTCTAATTTTCAAGCTAGACTGCCAGCAGTTCACTTCAGGTATCGTCGTCGTCGTCGACGTCGACCATGCATTGGTATGTTCATTTCAATATCTGACAGGACGAGTCTCATACTGAAACCCACAAAGTCCCCATTTATAGCATACTCTGGTTGCTATTGACGAGTCGACGACCAACTCCCACATTCTTTCATTTTTCAATCACACTCGTTAAGCTTCCTGCTCCTCGTGTAAACCCTCTTTTCACTTCAAAGTTTCTCCGATCAGAAGTGAGTATAGACCGAACTAGACTAAATTTGCCTCATATCGCTCATACCGGATCGCCTTTCCGTAATCCTAATTCTAGCTCCAACCTCTCCTTCAGGCGTCTACTAGACCTTCTCTCTCTTCCACTTCACATCAAACTGGCCTGTATCATGTGCGTATTCCTTCTACTTCTAGTTCTTAATATCCTTAATCATATCCTGTCCAGGCTTGTCTAACGGTTCCTAGAGATCTTGATCGCCTCACTCTCGACTCCTTCATACAATTCACGATCTGATCGGCAATAACAGACCATAATGTTTCCTAACAATCAAACTCCACGCAAGCGCGCTGTTTCCTACTCTGCAGATCAAGTTGGACACCACCATAACCCCCATGTTCATGAACGCCTCCCCTCATCAATCGCATCCTCCTCCAAATCTCGCGAACAAAGTACCTCCCCCAGGTCCGCTTCACGACACCGTTACGCGCCTCACAACATCGTCCCGGATCACAATAATCCTTCTTTCCCATCCCCTCATAATCCCAGTGCCCAGTCAAGCCCCCTCACGTCCCCGTCCTCCGCACATGGCGGCAGCAGCCGCTTCGCTGACTCACAATCATCATTCACATCCGAATCTGCCAGCGCCAGCGCTGATCCCCGGCGCTCCCGCTCACTATTCGAACACAATCGGGTGCCTGCAACGTCACTTCATCCATATCTCGGTACCCCTCCATCCTCGGCACTAAGCGGTCGCTCCAGATCCATCACTGAATCTGATCTTCTCCCTATGCACGCTGTCACTTGCAAACGTGCGTCCAAATATCTCCCATCTTCTGCGCGCGCCCGCACAGCGCCCAGTTCACCCAGTCCCGCTACCCTGGAGACCCCTGAGTCCCCTGTTGCTATGGGCATCAAGTTTTTCCTCAGCAAACCTGCACTGCCGTCCCCCACTCGCCTATCACTACACTCGGATGCGGGGGCCTCGTCACATTCGCGACTCACAATCCCTCGTAAATCCAGATCCCATCCGCCTGAACTCGATGTCTCGGCAATCCCCTTCTCACCCGGATACGTGCACCCGAATCTTGCTACGAGTGCAAACACTTCACCTTCCTCTAGCGTACCACTCATAAGCCAAGACAACATTTCCTCGTCTGCCAATTCGATGCCTACACAGGGGAAGGGCCAAAGGCAGCGGAATGTTCTCCGTAGGAAGCCGTCTGCAAAGGCCAAAGAAAGAATGCAACGAGATATGGAAATAAAACAGAAGGCAACAACTGCCTCGCCCTCGCCTTCTGCGCATGGTTCTGTGTCCAAAGATCTCCACCCAAGTACTGTTGTTCAGCTGTACGACGAATTACCAGTGCAGCCCACGGAAGGATATTCTGAAGATGATCCTCACTCGCCTTCTCCGGTTCCATACTATACTGTCTACGGGACGCAGTCGGAGCACAGAATTACTGCGGGAGGGCCGGATGATAACAGCAATTGGTCCTTTCACGCTCATGTCCTTGCCGAACAGCGGGCTCAAACACTCCCCTCCGAGCCGAGCAGAAGCCTTTCAAGGAAGGGAAGCCTCTCGAGAAGAGTGTCCAATAAATGGAAAAAAGCAACGGGAGAAGGCGTTAAGGCTGACGAGTCTCCCCTGCCTGACCCTTCCAATGACCGATCAAGTCTACAAGAGCGCCGTTCTTCTCGCCGTCTCAAAGACCGCGGACAGTTCACAGATGCAGGGGAGTTTGGTAACGACCACATCCGCTCAGCGACCGACCCGCAGAGCAAGTCCGAAGGTTCTAAGATTTGGAAGCTCATGAAGCGGATCAGCACGGGCGCGCTTCGTGAGCGCTTCTACGCTGATACAGCTGCGCCACCTGTCCCTGCCATTCCACAAGAGTTGCTCAACACACCCTCTCCCCGGTCCAAGACAGTAAACAAAGACGCGCAGGCTACGTCACAAAAATCTTACAGCGCATCTGTACCAAGGAATATTGCTAGCTCAGGCCCGCGGCCGAGCATAGCAACATCCTCATCTTCCCCTAATTCATCCGAAATGGCTTCGGCAAGTTTCTTTCATATGTCCCACTCGAGGGGATCGTCGGTGTCTTCATATGGGGAGGAGACTGTGCCGGGTTTTCCCAGTATGGGGGATCGTCATATTGTGCCCCCACGGGAGATCCACAAGATTTTGGGTGATCACACAAAAGATCAGGGCTCGATGTCGCATTCTGGCAGGCGCAGCTATTCTAGCGGTCGAAGCTATTCCGGGCGAGCTACGCCGACCGCAGAAGGCAAGGCCGATGATCAGCACCAGGAAACCTCGACACGTACCCACACATCTCCGATCACGCACCCCATTCATTCATTAACCTCTCTCAGAACACACAGGCTTGTCGAGAAGCCGCCTACAGCCGCACACACTCATTTACTTCCAGATGGAAATACCTCTCTTTCTCCACCACCACGACCTGCGCGAGGTGCGATGTGCTCAAGCAGGTCGGAGAGTGAACCTTCACCTTCCCAATCCACATTTACTACTGCTGATGAAGAACCAAACCCACGAATATCTCTCCAAGCGCCCGGTACCCTCAGTGAAGCATCCACCGCTAAGATGCGGACATCGTCAAGATCATCGACTTCCACGTCCAAAGACACATCGTCCTCACAACTTCGGTCTGCCGTTAATTACCGCGAACTCAATGCTCCCCGCCGTCCGCCCCTCACAGAGCGCGAGAAGGCTGAGATTTGGAATGATCTCATCGAGCGCAGCGAGCAAGCAGGAGGAACGCTCCACCTTGGTGGTGATGGCGAACTTGAGTCAGATAATTTACGCTTTTCTGGATACTCTGAGCTTTCATGATACACTTCCACCGATATACCCAACGACAGCACATTTGCAATTATGGTTCTAATCTAAAGGAGCTAATTATAATCGGTCTTGAGGTCGTTCAAACGTTCTTTGTTTCGTAGTAGTAGCAATACCCCGTTCGTGTATTTGTTCTAGTTAAACGATGTTGATTGTCGCAGTTCCTAGCGGGACCCTGATTTCGTGAGTGCATGACAACGCGTTGTTGACGGCTATTGACGCGACGAAATGACACGTACCTCACATGAATGTCACATGGCAGTCCACTTGTCACCAGACACTCTCAAGCTGGCAATTGCATTGTTCTCTCAACACCTACCGACATCTCCAACTCTCCATCCTAATGGGTTCGACGCTCAGCCATACATCGCTCGAATGGGCCGTGGCAGCTGGCATCGCAGGGGCAGCAGCATACAGCTACCTCACATACGCCAACACCGATACACCTACTACCACCTCTGAACACCCAACCACCGGTAGAAAAGGCACGAAAAGCAAGAAAAAGAAACAGACACCGAAAGCCACCGGCATCTCAAAGCCGTCTGAGAAGTCCATCACCACCACCACCACCTCCTCCATCACTGCCACTAGTACCACCACCGCCACCACCGCCACCGCAACGTCTGCGCATGGTAATCCTGTGCCTGAACCTACTGTCGTTCCATTTCCGCATGTTATTCCCGGCGAATTTGACGCCGTTCTCTCTAGCTCGGAGGACCAGAGTGTACAGGTGAAAACGAAGAAGAAGAAGACGAAGACGAAGACAAAGAAGCAGACGGAGAAGCAGAAGGAGAAGCAAAAAGTAACGGGGACAACTCTTGATGATGCATCTGAACGCCAGTCATCTTCCCTAGCATCGCAGTCAAGCGGTGATGTTCCCAGAACATACATTGACATGCCTAGCGAGGTGTTTTCTCCAAAAGCGGAACAGGAACTGCGCACGCTTCAAATACGGTCTTCTTCTCCGTCATTTGACACTGATTCCTCGTGGATGCGGATAGACACCCGTCAGAGAGCACGAGGCGCTAAGACCGCTACTGGATCAGACAATCAAATACTTGCGATAACAACGGATATGACGAGCAGTGACGTGGGTCCGTCAACCGGCGACTCTGTAATTGCCGAACGTACGGATGAGGATGGAGATGCTAGTCTAGACGTAGGCATCCCAGGAGATAAGCGTCGAACGTTGGCAGAAAGGCTTTTACCCAGACATAGGAAGACAGCCGTCGATGAGTAAGTCGAATTTCACTTCATTCATCCCCATATGTTCATTGGACCACCTGGTGATGTTATTCGTAAAGCATGCTTGAGCGCCCAGATTATCCTGGTTTAGCGCGTGTGATGCGTGTTCAACCCCGGCCCGATGAGGCGCCGGCACCAGGATTTTCCTGGAAGGATTACGAAGATGTGGATGACAGCAGTGGTACTTTAAACGATGCGGATGGGGAGGGCGATGGTGAATGGGGCATTGTGAAGGGCAAGGGTCGCACAAGTAATTTATTCCTATTCTTTTTTCGATTTATTATGAAATTAACATGGCCGCAGAAGTATCACGACCCTCGACCACGCCTTCGCAACTTGTACAGCAAGTTCCACAGGCACTGACAAAGAAACAGCGGCAAAATGCGAAACGGAATCAGATGTTGAAAGATGCTAAAGCTGAGGCTGAGGCTGACAGGCTGACAAAACTTGCCGAACATAGGCGTGCTTTGGAGCGTGAAAAGATCATCGATCAATCACGCCGTGGAGGGGGTAAGCAAACTAGCGGTGGCATGCAAGCTACCGTGGATAGCCGGGGGAAGCTAGTATGGGACTAGGATTCACCCTACACTAGTTTCAGAATACTAAATGGGAGCACCATGATCTGCGCTAGAGACATTTACTGACATGTTTAGGATAGGCTTAGTAGACTCGTGGTATTACTAGAATACAGATCTCGTAATTGTGTCGTATAAGATGCTCAGAAAAAACGAGGCTAGTGGGGTATGTGATCGCCAAATTAAAGCGAAAAGGTCATGTCCGGCACACCGGGAATGGAGTCTGTAGAAGGTATTTTTCATACAAGGTTGACGCGTGGTGTGGAGTGTGAGCAGAATGAATAGAACTGAATGCCACCAATGATGATCAGAATTAACCTATGAGCCGACGAAATGCCGGAAGAGTCTATCGCTCTACAGGACCTTGCCTTCGGTCTCTGTTATCCCCCCCTTCCCGCCCTACGGAAGGATCACCGTAACGCCTAGATGACGATAAATGGTGTGTCCCTGGCGACATTGACGGGCCTTCCATTGTAATACTTGCTGAGGTGGACATCGCAGCATGTTCCATCGTTTGAGGATGCCGCAAAGAAGTTCCACTGGGTCTTTCCAACTTCTTAGAACCGGGCGCAGACGCTCGCCCAGTATTCTGAACGTCTGCGCGTGGAAGTTTTTTGGCTGGGCATCAGCATTGTAAGGAGATGTGATGGAAGCTAACGAAAGCGGGGACTGTCTGACAATAGTGGGAGACTTGGCATCCGAGGGATGACGGAGATGAGATGGGCCCGCGCTCTGTGAGACCGATTGGGTGTTTGACGAGGATGAAATGGAAGGCCCGTGACCAATTCCGGACCCCACGATATGAGGAGAGGAAGAGCCGACATAAGATTGTGATTTTGCCGGGTCTTGGGTGAAAGAAGATGACGGGGGAACATACAATGTTTGTCCCGCGGACGAATGGGCTGAATGGTAGGAGGTTACGTTGTCAGATGACGACGCCCCTGAAATTTCAGCAGGGATTGAATACATGGGCACGTTGGCAGGGCCGCCTGGTGGGGGGAAATAGCGCGTGACCATGGATTCAAGGTGATCAAGTCTTGACTTGAGTTCGTCGTATTCAGCCCTACTCCTGGCCTTGAGTTCTTCATATTCAGCGCGACTGACGTATTTGTCCCTGAACATATATAAGGGTGGAACTTCCCGAGCGTGAAAGATGCTGCTTACACAGGCTCTAAAGTTCGCCATTGACATTTTGACTGTTCACCACGCCTAGTACATGGCCCACAGGGCTGAGCTCTGTAAATGCGAAGTCAAAACAGCGCGGCGAGATGGTCACATTTCAACGGCCGACCTGTCACATTTAATCTTACGCCTTTTGCACTCTGTAGAGATCGCGTGACGTGGATAAAAAGAGTAACATAAACAAGGGAACAATGATTATCGATAACGATGAGCAACGGATTTGTAAATGAATAATAAATAAAACTTACCATTACAGCTCAGAGCTTGCCGTCGCCTTTTCTTTTTAGCGGGACCTTGCTGCTCTATCTCACCTTCTGGCTCGGAATCTAACATTTCCGAACGACCATAGAGAGCATGCTGTGAGGGAGGTTGTTGGATTTCAGAGGAGCCAGAAGGCCCTGAATAAGGACTTGGGAGTGGATATGTGTATGCAGAAGGGTCAGTAGGGGGCATATGTTGAGCCATGCCGGAAGGTGGAAGATAGGGGTGGAGTTGACGAATAGAAGGCAAAGATGGTTGCTGGTATGGGGCGATAGGACGGGTCTGTGGTGAGTTGGAGGAAGCCATTAAACGTGGAGGGGGGGGATGATTTCTGCCTGGGTCAGGTTGCCTATTGCTGTCCATAGTTGAAAGGACAGAATCAGTAAAGGGTGGGACGGAGAAATCAAGATCGACAGGGCATTTAATACGAACCGGAAAGAAGAGGAGAATGATTTTAAAGCTAGTTACCTGTGACTAAATTGAAGCAGGGTGGCTGTTCGGTTATATAAGGGGAATTTGGATTAGTGTTTCAGCGAAAAGGTCACTAATAAGAGAAATTTCGGATAGTGACAGAAGCCTGGTCCGGGCCTTGCGCCAATCGATCGGTGTGGTACGGAAGGTTACGTTGAAGAGCCTGCCCCTTGATCAAACTACCTGTGAGCTCAGGTTCGTAACTAACAAACTTCAACAAACCTTACCTTAGAGTCCGCTAGTCTCCGCTATCCTCGGCTGTTAACCGGCTGAAAATGCATCAAACAAAATCAAAAGACTACACCTTGCGGGACCTTTGGAGATAGCAAGCGTCGTTGCTAGCTACAGGCACAAATTCAGTTCCGGTGATTTGCTAATGACAGTGTGGAATTAAGCTTTAGTGCATTTTGATTTCGGTTGTTCCCGGCCGGACATACACGGACATGTGGAGAGACCTGTCTATCTTTCTATCTAACCACAGCTGCTAACCACAGCTGTGCTCTTTCTGATAGGTCCATTTCTCGGTCCTTCCAACCCTCGCAGCACTCGCCGCCATGTACCGCTCTTTCATGTCCGTAGACCCGCGTTTACCGGAAAAGACGGTCAGCCGCCCTCTTCCACCGGATCATACGTACGTCCACTACTACTATGGAAGGTCTGTGATATAGTTGCCTTATTCACCTCTGCGCGTCTATCCGTCTCGAATCCTTTCATCTCTTATCAATTCGACAATCCTCATCATCTGCCTCGCGGTTGCACTTCTTGACACATGACATCTCTTTCATGGTCATATCAACAGGTGCGTCATACATGAGGCCAGAGGCTCAAGCCTCTTTGGTCACTGATCATCAACCTTGTGAACGGGCCATCATTTTGCGCCCATACCATGTATATTTGGTAACAATCGCTCCTCTTAGAGCGTTGCATAATATCCGAATGACGCCCACATTTGTCTTTACCATACTCATCGCCATCGTGTGTATCGTAAGTTTAGGACCATCGATACCGCGACCTATTGTTCCTAGTATCCTACAAATCTTTTCCCTCGGGTTTCAAAAAATTCCATGTCTTCGAATTCATGGCTTATTGACTGAATGGCGAACCACTCCGCCTTGCTAATGGGCTATTTACAGCTGACGTGCGGCCATTCTCATGGTAACTACTTCATGTCTCTTTATTGTCATCTCTCGCCCTATGAACAGAATGTCTCAATGAGATTCCTGCCACAGTGGTATTATTATCCTCCATCCATCTTCTCATTTTCCGTGAAAGCCTATCAATTTCAGAGGAAGCCACAGGAAGCCGCCCGGACAATTTTAGCCCGCTAACTCCAGAGCGCCTCTTCCGTAATCTCCGTCACATCAATCCCGACGCTAGTAAAATTCCATCAGGTTATATTCTCATAACATCAACGGAGGAAAGTTACTGCGGTGTCGTGGGGCAAGACTTTCCCCACAATCGTGTGTTGCTTGACGTTAGCGACGTAAATACGAAGGAGGAAACACCTAACGCCGCTTTTGCCTGAGCCAAGTGACTGCAGATCGCTCGTCCCTGTTGACATCATATAGTTGACAGCATGTGTGCGAATTCGCTTATGGAGATACTCCAATGAGAAGCCTCCATCCACCTTTTCTATTCGCTCGGATCGATTATTATTCAAAGTGGTGCATGTGCCTTAACGCCGCGAATATAGCAATCAACCCTCCTTGTAAAACTGCACGTTTTCCACAGCCCCTGGGCCCACTAGCCTGGTATTAAATCAATGGATGTGGTTGAGTCTGTGCCAATTCGATGTCTGTGTTGATTGCAATCTCACCTCGTGTAAAGCGCGCAGAAGCAGCATGGCATCAGCAGAACTCGGAGAGTTGCCTCGCTACTTTATCTCCTTCACGACCAGCGCAGCTGATCTACATTCAAGTTAACTCTCCGATCGGCCCGGATGTATTCAATTGTCCATGCAGCAAGTATAGTAAGTTGCTATACGGTGATAAACCGAGTACGCACGTTCATCATACTATATCGTCAATCTGACCACCTTTACGACGTAGCAGCATGCGAGTCTCTTCGTTCGACCCAACTGGGATCAGCTTATGAAAGACAAAGTTCAAGTTCTCACATCATTCATAGGTAACGGCTGCACCCTGATCAAAATGAAATGGCATTATCACCTAATCGCAGCAAGTAAGTTATCGACGCCACTCCTCGCGTCGTCATTTGGATAAAGTAGATGTCATTAAGACATATGATGCCTCCAAGCATGCGTAAAGAGTCGTCCAGTTCATGCATCCCGTCACCGGCGATCAGGCGCCGCGGACTGCCTTCATCACAATTCATCCTCCAACCACCCCATGTCCGCAACATGAGTCCGTCTGTTTAAAGTTGTCCCTGCAAAAAATCTCTACATCATGAAGAAAACATGAAGGGTCTATGCGGCATTCAAATAACCGGACACCCATCCGAAAAATAGAGTTAAGATTTGTATCGCCGACCCTGCTAGTCAATAGTGCCTCCGTTAATCGAAGTTTGAGCTAGAATGCCACTGAAGTCTCTGATCGGCTATTGAAAGGATTGAAAGCGACGTTACTGCCCGACCCTCGGCCTGGGGAATCATCTCAATCCGAGGTAGGCCATTCCGCGGTGGCACGTAGGCTTCGCGGCGTTCTTGCTCATGAACGCCACAGCTAGGGTAGGTATGAACCCCTCTGCTGCCTCAGGCTATGAAACCTTGGCACGTCATGCCCCCCTCTGCCGAGTCAGCCACCATTCGCTTTCGTCATTCTGATAAAAGCATTTCGGGCCAACCCATGTTAAATGAACGTTCAGGGAAGCTGACAAAGTTGGTGTCCGGTTCGTCTCTACTACCGATAACGAGACGAACAAGATAAGCCTTTTTGAGATGAGCGTTTACCATGAAGTCATACACCGAGAGTATCCGGGCAATAGAGCAGCCCCATTCGTGATGTCCAAATCAATAGCGACAGCGGAATCATCCCCGCAGATGGGGAAATAAATACGTTTCCATTTCCGCTCTGCAGTGGCAGGATATGACGCGCAGGTGTAACCGCAAGGTTTGGGCCTACAGAGTCCGGCGGTGATGTCGGCCTACTTCAAGCTGAGGACATTGATTAAATAATTATACTCGCAAGCAGGTCGAAAAAAGCTGCGGGAATTACTTGCCAAGTGAGGAGCTTCGAGTGGGCGATTTATACTTGATCCGGAGAGTGCGCACGAAGTTGGTGCGTGGAATTCCATGAGAGCCTTTGATATTACTGAAGACGGAATAGGGCGTGCTCCCGTGTAGGCGATAGAGGACTGTTTCTCCGACTCGGAAGGCGCGCCCATGGGCGTGTTTAGGCCTTCTTAATCAATGCGATAGCTTGGTGTGCGAATTCGTTCGACACTACCTGTCCCGCCTTGGCAGAAGCTACCCACAGAGCTTGTACCCCTGAACTGCTCGGTATAGTAAAGCGAGTGAACACACTGCCAATACTGCATGACGTCTTCCTGAACGCGCAGTCTAACAACCAGACCCACTATCACCCATACAAAAAAAACGGAACTTACTTATCGCAAGAGAGAGCAGATTAATCTAACCCTTAACAATCTCTTGAAGGTCCAAGCCACCCTTAGCCGCCAAGATTTTGGCAGGTGTATGAAGAACCATAACGGGTATCTGGTTATTGTCGTGACTAGCTGATAAGTCAAATAAAGCCCCGGATCCAAGTCTGAAACCGCAGGTCATGCGCCACGATCTACTCGTGGAGGTGATTACGAGTCTTTCGCAAAAGAATCGAAGGCGTTTGAGCGGCAATGATGCTTGAAGGCGTACGCAACCCATTCGGTCACATCCAGGCTGTTCTGGAAAAATGGGAGACTTCCGAATGACAAAATGACAGGACGTCTGATCACTTGATCATGGCCAAAACAGCGCACACGGTACCTTGGCATTCCGCACATAATTAAGGCGGAACGATTGTCTTCCATTGTATGGTCTGACTACCGGAGACTAGCATTGCCGTCAGCCGAACTACAAAGTGCACAGTAGTCAGCAGTAATATGATACGCCTTAATACTACGGAGAACAACTTGAGATACTCAACACAATTTTACGCCGTAGCAGGAATATAATATGACGGAGACAAACTTGTGGTTGGTCCCAGCATCCAGCAAGTCTTGCGCCCAAATTGCAATCGAAATACCGTAGTGACTGCATGTGTCGCGTGACAAGACAAGAGAAACAATCTCTCAGATCTTACTATGATACAAGTAAATGTACCACTTACAAAACGCCACCCAGTGCGCCCACAATCGAACAGGGTTAGCAGCTGAGGCTTCCCGATGATCGCAGAGTGATAACTCCGCAATAGCTGTTCACTTTGCACAGTCCTTGGACACGACTAAAATGTGCGAAACGTTTTGTCTTCTTGCGGTTGGGATCCGAAAAAAATGCCTGAAGGATCAACGTGAATGGCATCTATAATAAGCAATGGAACAAAACTCGTAATAGAAGTTAGAAGTCCTAGCTGGCTGCCGGCATCGTGGGTGGAAACCAGTAAGAGTCAGACTGTGATGAAGAAGTAGTAGTAGTAGGAAGTCAAATGTCCGAGCGATGACGGTTTCTACTAGTAGGCCCCACAGACGGAGCCTCACGGAACCATGGGTGTAGCTTCAACCACATGAAGGTCAGGCAGGGTGCTGTCACCTGTGACATGATCAAGCGAAAGTCAGGTTGTAAGAATCCTACAGGGTCTTAGAGTAAGACCCTGTAGGTTTTTGTATGTTGCTAAAACGACACACACGAAGGTAAGTAACAGAACCACAGGTATGAAGCGTGCCCACTGAATTCTCCGTGATCGGCTTGATTCAGTTCAAGATACGATGGGCCAGCGGCCAGTGTTGTATGGTATGTAACACAAGTAAAAATAAAATTGTGAAGTATGTGCCAGGTGCTGATTGACCGTCCAATCAGTAACAATAAACAAGTGATAAACGGCATGCCCAGCTCCTGCGTTCATCCTTCTGCTCGACAGTAAAAAGTAACGAAGTGGTACGTCCATCATCCAAACTGTAAGACGCCAGCTTCAACATCGAGGTGACTGTGAAGAAAAGCCAACAGCGCAAATTTGCAATATATAGTTATTTGGGCAAGATGGTCCGTGCGCGGGAACACAAGAGGTATTTAATGTGCGTTCTCACCTGGACATTTTTCTCTATCGAAAGTTCACCTGGCGGGTTGATATTTGGGTTTCTCCTTGGTTTCAGAACTATATTTACTGGAGAATCTTGAACCTACACAGCTCAGGGAGAAGGAATCCTTTCACCAAGTTCGTCCTGACATTCTGGAGGTCATTGGCGACCCGTATGGGAGGGAAATCTCTACGTGACTAGCACTAGTAATACATATTGCATTAGTTATTATGTCGACGCGGAATCCAGACACCTATTTGAACCAAGTTTGCAGAAGACCTAGAAGTGGCTAAAGACAATCAGCTTACACTGAAGGCTGCGGCTTTGGTGTTGGATAACAGTCTCATGAGAAAGTATATGATACACGAAACATACATACTATGCATAATAATACTATTACTAGGGGTTTCAATGTTCACTGACGAACACAGCTGCCATGCCCATCCCTGAGCCAATACACATGCTGGTGACGAACACTCGCTCGTTACGTTGTTTCGCAATGTTGAGACCAGTAGCAATTTGACGTGCTCCCGCTGTGACGAAGATACATCAAGACATAATTGGTACGCAAAAGTTACGAGACACGTACTGCATCCAAGTGGGTGTCCGATCGCGATCGCACCCCCATTGACATTCACCTTGTCAAACGACAAGCCAACCTTCTGGATGCTGTACACAGCCTGCGATGCGAAAGCCTCATTTATTTCGTAGAAGTCAACATCGTCCCTGGAGAGTCCGGTTTTCTCCAGGACTTTAGGGATGGCGTACGCCGGACCAACACCCATAATACGCGGTGGCACGCCCACGACTGCGGAGGTGACGTATTTGCCGACAATGGGAAGACCCAACCGCTTGGCAACGGAGCGGCGAGCAAGGACTACGGCTGCTGCACCGTCAGATACCTGTGAGGCACTTCCTGTATCACGGTTAGATGGCAAAGTCTAAAGGGGTATCACAAAGAACCCACCAGCGTGCGTCGAACCATTCTTCGTAAATGCGGGCTTAAGTTTTGACAAACTCTCTGCGGTGACACCATCACGAATACCATCGTCCATGTCAACGATAATCTCAGAAACCTTTTCAGTCTTCGGATCGGTTATCTTGACTTTCAGAGGGACAATCTCATCCTTAAACTTTCCGGCTTTTTGAGCGGCAGCAGCTTTCTGATAGGACTCAGCTGAAAACTTGTCCTGCACCTCGCGAGAAATGCTGAAGTCGGAGGCAACGTTCTCAGAGGTGATGCCCATGGGAATCAGACAGTCATTTGCTTCTTGGTTGGTGAGGACCTCATCTGACAAGCCATCAGGCAAGGATCCAGCGCCATATCCAAATGTCATGGATTCAACTCCAGAACCTAGAGGACTCCTCAGCAACGAATGCTGAGATACAGAATCATTGCTTACCAATACCGATGTCGATTTGTCCAGCGATGATTTGGTTTGCAATCTGATTGACAGCTGCAAGACCAGACGAACATTGACGATTCAAAGTATTAATTGGAGTTGTGTTTGGAATTCCTGCATGAAGAGCGGCCATGCGAGCAGCATTGGCACCACCACCGGGAGGTAGGACATTTCCAACTGCAATGTCCTCAATAAGGACGGGATCGACCTTGGCTCTAGTATAGGCAGCTTTCAAAACGCCGGACAAGATCTCCTCTGGACGAGTATCTTTGAAACCACCTTTCCTGCCCTGTAATTGGTAGAGTGAGTCGCACCTCATGTCTGGTCTCTACTATGACAGTGATGATACCTTGGTAAGAGCAGACCGCACAGCGGCTACAATAACGACATCGTTATCATTCTTAGCGAGAAGCTTTGCTCTAGCGCTTGAAGATGCCATAGTGGGGTCGAAATTGAGTGTGGAGGAAGCGTGGAAGGCAACCTTAGTAATACCGTTGCGCGCAAGCATGTGTTTAATGTCAACCAGACACCAGCTTAGTCATCCAAGTCTGGGTTACACATTTTACATGTGTTTCTTTTGAACGGTTCTCTTCACAATACCATGTCTCAATCTTATAATCACCTGCCTGCGAGCCATGATCATGAATCGCTTACTGGACACTCTGTAGTATGCTGTCGACCTAAATTCAGAACATCTATCTATCCACGACGTATCCCTCTGATGATTTTCCAGATCTAATCATAGCCAGCCACAGGTCAGACAGACACACGGCATATCCCCGCATCGTCGTGTGAGCCGCTCGCTAGTAGAGTCCTATCCGCAGAGATATATAGGCCATGGAGCAGTCGGCGGCGGGGCAGCGACCCACAATTAACTTGAATATGTGTAGACTTGGATGTCGGTCAAACATCACCATCGCATCCGCAGGAAAGATCGATATGTAGCACGAGTTGTGGTTGATATATATATGACCGCGATTCAAGAACAGGTTCATCAAAAAAAAACATTTGTATCAATTTGTCCGAGTATGTTTCACTCTGACTTTTCACTCAATCCATTCACCTCACCCATATCGGATCCGCAGTGCGAGAACGAGGCGCGTCTGCCTGCACAGGCTATTGGTTATTCTGCTCAATAATGAAGATGACTCACTTTACGACCAACATTCGGTCACTTCATCAAACTGCGGTGGCGGCATTCTGATAGCTCGTACTTGAGTCATGAACGCCGTATTTCTTTTAGTTTCCTTGTGACGTATGTCCAGACAGCCGCAGATATCGGAAAAATCTGCTGCGGTCAAAATTAGGAATTTGAAGGAATTTATTAATCTTGAACAAGGTAAAGTTTGTCAGGGGTATCCAGGCTCTCCAACATCAAAAATCGATTGCCGCATATGTCAAGGCTTAAGCGCTTATAGCTGAACTTTCTATCTGCGCCAGACTATGACTTCACCTCCAATCCTCTCAGTCGCCATCCGTTCCTTTGACTCATCAGCAAGTCCGATGCTGGAGGATGAGTGATGATGATGCCCAACTTGTTCGAGAGCCTTCTGCAGCACTTTAGCTCATCGGTTTGTCTGCTCCAGGAGTTAGAATAGGGTATCACCAAGAACCTGGTACACGAGAAATACTAACTTTCAGCAACAAAATTCTTTACGGGGTACGTCAATCGGGTGTTCATGCTTGCATTCTCGTGTCTAATTACAATTCATTACGATAGCGATATTGGTCTGTTCATATCTTTTGGCCCTTCCGCGATCGTTTCTCCTATCTCTCAGGTGAGTCGAGACGGCACTCGACGTGTCGACGATAGTGCTATTCGTGCGAGACTTTGTTGGCGGATGAGTTAGCTATTTGTGTAGTCGACAGGATTCCCGCAGCCCCATTATGCTATGATAGGTAATATAGTGCAGGTAGTGGCCTGAAATTCTTACACTTGTTTGCACCCTAGCCTTTCCCCACCCTCTGTCTCCTGGCAGACGAGTGCCTCGGCTCCCCTGCAGCCTACTGCATGCCTGGAAATGGCATGCTAGGTGTGGGAACCGTTCCTTTTCTATATTTGTGCTATTCTGATGCACTCTTGCCAGGGGGAGACTTGTCGTTCGGAGGCTCTCATCAAAAATTGGTCGGGGACAGAGGTGTCGTATATTCTACCTTTATGAATTCACCAAAAGGCAAAGCCTTGCAAATGGGTGGAAATAAAATGTCGCTTTCTGCATTCACTCCAGAGGCGCATTTCGAATGATTTACGATTCGAACGTAACATATCTGACTCACGTTCACTGGACTGTCTGAAACCTGAAATAGAATTCACACCAAGAAGGGTCCGGGAACAATACAGTCTGCCACATATGAGAGCGATTGCAGCTATCCCTGATGTTGGATTTGTCGCAAGATTCTATGTTCTCGCCCCCTTCGGCGAATATCGCGTCTGGCTGTGAAAAATACTTATACCCTCAGAATGCACGTTTTTAAACACTTGATGACAACTTTGAAGAGAATCAACATTGCAGCATCCACTACGCGAGAATGAGGGTAGATCCTTGAGTGTGCTGTGTGCTATGCTGAGCACGCCCCATCTCGAATAAGCATGAGAGTAAGCCTGAGAGTGGGGCAAGTTCGCTGCATGGTGATAACCAAATTTGCTGCCTTCCAACGATCTAGTGGTACCGTAGAGTGGACATCTGCATCCCGGGTTGTTGGTATACTACATAGTACATATTGGGCTCGCGGAATCGCTGTAACGGGCAGAATTCAAGTTGGGAATAGTTTACCGGAAGTTTCCGGTATCATACATCATTCCTCTTTCTACTAGCCTTGGTTGTTAGTCCACTAGGCCCAGTCTAGCAATATTTGCTCGTGCCACCGTACTCATTTGCGGAATTTGAGGCGTGCGGACCTGGGGCCCCGGGGGATGACCTGGCCATTTTAATCCTGCACTTTCAATTCAGTACCGTATCAGGGCACTCGATTCAATACCGTATCAGGACACCACTACCCTTACAGTTCTCATTGACCCTGCGCAACATGGTAAGACTTATTAAAGATGCAGGTGGCTGCTACTTCACTGCAGCGAATACGCTTCATTCTGATCGTCCCAGAAATCCATAATATGGTGGGATGGTTAGGACATCAGTCCAACTGGTAGGATACTACTGGTGAGCTCGGAAAGAGGTCAATTCGGAAATGCTCAGTGGCGCACAAGATAGCTTGTCATTCGAGAAGGTCGATGTCCGATCCAAGCCATTTTGTGCTGTTGCAGACAATGCAACCGATGATACAATGTATCATTGTATGATGATGGTACAGGGTGAGTTAATACAAGACGTCCATGTCATTCAACTCACATGATGACACGCAAGAAGCCAAAGGGATCTGCAGTGTTACGTGGTACCCACGATGACGCATGTAGATAAGGTGCGCTAGCAAATATTGTGATCCATGAATTGTCTCAGCTCTTCTACATTGCAATCCCCGACGATCACATTGCGCATTTGTCCATCTTCGATATGGCATGGCATACGTGGCTGATTGGGGTTCTTATAATGCGGTCTCACTACTGTGCTAATCAACCATCATGGCGGAACATCAGGATCAAGTACCTCTTCCTAGCAATGGCGTTCGTGACTCAGGAATTGATGTCATCATTGTTGGCGCTGGCTTTGGAGGTATTGCTTGTGCAATCGAATGTAAAAGAAAGGGTCACCGGGTGATGATCCTCGAGAAAGTGCATGAATCGAAGCAGCAAGGTCGGTGATTATCACACACCTATTATTCTTAGCTGATGGCGGAATCAAGGCGACGTGAGTTTGTGGTGATCCGCAGCTTATGCTAGGCTGACAAAGTACCAGATGCTGAGCTTTGGCATAAATGCTGGTCGCATCATGGCCAGTTGGGGCCTTCATGAAAAGTACAAAAATGGTCTTTTTTCTAATCAAATTAATTGAAAATGTGACAGATTGTGGCCCATCTCCCGTCTCTCGGACGAACTTCATATCCATGATTACCTCGGAGGCCTCATTCATATGCAAAAGTGGTACCTGCCGCTCTTCGGAGCGTTCTCCTACAGTGGTTATCGAGCGCTTATTCACGAAATCCTTGTTGAGCATGCAAAGTCCTTGGACATCGAGATTCGCATGGGACATCAGGTCGTAGAATATTGGGAGGATGAAGCGAATGGAAAGGCTGGTGTCAAAATCCAAACAGGTGAAACGTTTGATGCCGATGTCGTCGTTGGTGCAGATGGAGTGAGGAGCTTGGCTAGAAAATTTGTTAGTTGTAAGTTTGAATTTTACCCCACCAGTCAACTTACCGGTCAAACATTGATAAAGGGGTACAACGACAACCCAAAACCTTCTGGTTACGCTATTTACCGAGCGTGGTTCAGTGCTGAAGAGCACGGTGCTACGACAGACCCATTGACAAACTTCCTGACCGTTCATGGGGATCAGTTTTACGCGTGGATTGGTAGGTGGGGTTTGTCCACCAGTTTTTTCTTCATTACTCATCCCTTGTAGGTAAAGACATGCACTTTATGGCGGTTTCTGTCGGCGGAGGTAAAACTATTTGTTTGCTCATCACTCACAAGTATGCAAATCGTACTTCTCATGATACTC
This sequence comes from Suillus subaureus, assembly GCF_016647635.1. Lineage (NCBI taxonomy): Eukaryota > Fungi > Basidiomycota > Agaricomycetes > Boletales > Suillaceae > Suillus > Suillus subaureus. The sequence continues at coordinate 739,182 of NW_024538570.1, forward strand.
AGAGCTAAATAGTAAAATTATAGAGATAACGCAGCTGTTGATGGTGACTGGTCGTCCCCGGGTAAGATAGAAGACATAGTCGACCTTTTGAAAGACTGGGACCCGCGGTGCGCTGCAATCGTCTCCAAAGCTCCTTCATGCATCGACTGGAAGCTTCTTGTACACGACCCTCTTCCTACTTGGGTCAGCAAATCTGGTCGCGTAGTATTGATTGGCGATGCTGCTCACCCATTCTTACCGTAAGGAAGTACGGCTGATTGATGCCGAACCCGTTTACTCACCATGTGGTTGGCAGATCAAGCGTGCAGGGCGCATCTCAAGCTATTGAGGATGCCACAACTCTAGCAGTTACCTTGAATCTTGCTGGTAAGGACAACGTTCCACTGGGCACGAGGACATGGGAATCCATACGGTATGTGAAATAATTTATCCCCAAAAGATGTGGAGACTTATGCGTCACATTGTACAGGTACCAACGGGTGCGTGATGCACAGCTGATTGGGGAGACTACGCGTGATAAATGGCATGGGGCCAAAGCTGGTGACTCCGGGGAGAGTTTTGAGCTTCCCGTACCAGAGTGGTTGGTAGCGCTCGACGTTGAGGCACACGCATATGCCACCTACGACAGAATAGCTCGGTCTATAGTTGAAGAGGGCTATCGTCGGCCAACTCTTTCTGGGGAAGAGTTGACTGAACAGGTCAAGGAAATACCATAGGCTGGTCTGCGAATAAGAAGCTTAGTCACGAGTTTTTTTGCATTGTTGAATATCCGTTCTTGAACATCACTTTCTGATCGAATGTCATCTTTTTACCAAGATCTCTTCAGCGGATCGCTAGTGGCGCCGGCTGATAAGAATTAATTAGGACTCGGCGTCCTGTGGCCCTCCTGAATCACAAGGAGAACGACTGAGTTGTTGCAAGGATTAATTCACATGAGAAAGCCGTCGTGTCTCCACGATCCGACAGACGAAGCATTGGATTACCCCTTTTTAATGAAAAGTGCCTGGTTTAACTTGTCGTTTGATAGGCGAATTTAAAGGGACTGCTCTACCTCAATGGAAAATTAAATAAGAATGAGAAAGAATATGAAGCATCATGCAAACTTCTATCACGTGAAGACCTCCACGGATCAAGGTGCTAGCCTGTAGCAAATCTCTTGTTCGGGCGATTGTGCTGCCAACTGACCATGTCGCGTCGCGAGGTGAGTCGGAATTCGCCTTCTTTCCAAGGTTTAGCGAAGTTCCGGTGCTATGTTCTTGCGGGCCCGTACAAGGACCTCGAAGCACTCGAAGTGAGCGATTATCCGATATACCAGCAGGTGAGTCTTAACCGCACTAGGGCAACTTGAATACCAGCGGGTGCCCGATGTGCCATGCGTCTCTATGCAGTGTTCTAAGTATATCCTCGGAGTATGACCGTTGGGTGTTGCAGTAGACTTTGCAGGTCAGATGACAGTGGGCCAGCGCCGTGAGCCAAGATCTGCGACGACCTGTTGAAGAGACTAGGTACACCCGAGACGCGCCCCTTGCGATACTCCGGATACTAAGTTGTGCCGCGGCGTCAGTGTCAACAGAACGGGAGCTGTTGGCAAAACATTCTCATTGTATGGTCCACCCAGATTTGTCAATGATTCATTCCGTGGAAACAAAAACGTTATCTGTAACGCGCGCTATAGGCGTTGACAGTATGGATCCGTGCAGCAAAGGAGATTCCCGGTATAGATGGTTTCATCGGCTCCATTAAGTCAATGGTAGTCCTACGGACTGGGGACATACGTGTCTGGTCAAACGTTGGGCCGACGGCAACCCGAGGTTGTATCACGTAATTGTATCATATCTGAATCGGTGATTGCGCGCTCCGGGCCGTTGATGGGTGGGGGTTCCTGGAACGGGGGCTTCCGAGTGAAGAGTTTTCACATAGGCTTGTGTACTACTTATCTTCGATTGCAACGCATGCTGCGTTGACATGTGTGGCAATAATTGGATATTGCTCTAGAATCTTTGCTTTGTTGCTGCGCATATTTGACAGGCTGAGCAAAGGACCTGTCAAGTACTGATCGATCAATGCGATCAACTGATCTTGTTCAAAAACGGAAACTGCCACTGGATAACGCGGAACCAAATCATATTGATCGACGGTTTGAGGGGTATCTTCCTCTCATGGTACAATGTCCTCCAACGAAAGGGATGCATAGGAATACAACAAATCTCCAAAAAATCGTAGGGTTACATGTACTATAGGCCGTTTTGCGATTTTATATACGAAAACAATACGAATACTGCGAATGGTATCTGAACTCAAATAATTACGACGAATGCGGTGACCTGATGGCACGTTCTAGCCATTAATCCAAGAAAACGGACTAGTCGAGTAGCGAATAAGCAGGCATAGAAGCATGAACTTTTAGGTTATTCGTTTTCCTCCACGGAGCTCCGGGCTATCACGGGAGAACGTTCCTCCATTATGCCACGGCTTCATGGACGCTCGACGGACGCATATCTACGTGGTGCAAGCGGGGAGGAGACCGCTGACGTCCACTGTCATGACTGCGGTCTGCTGACGGAGCGGAGTAGGACGTCCGTGCAGCTGGAGCATCTATCCAAGATTGGATCTCCGGCAACGTGTTCGGGTGTTGTGATCTCCTTGAGTCAGGTACAGACTGAAGAGGGGCAATGGAAGGGTGGGAAAAATGGTAAGGCGCCAAAGTGGGAACGTGAGTGGAGATTGGAGGTAAATGCGTTGATTGTGGGGGAGTCCTTGGCCGCATTGCGGTCGTCGCTAAAGCGCCCCTGCGGTGAGGAAACTGATCCGGTCTTGACCGTCCATGAGTGCGCTCAAACAAGCCACACTTGTTGCACAGCTGCGAGAGAACGGAATTTAATTATTGTACCGATCAACGCATAGAGGCAAACTTACAACTTTTCCAGGACTCAAGTTAGAACGGCGCCACGTCGATGTGTCTGTGGTACAGCAATTGAAACACCTTCTACGGATACGGTCGCTTAATTTTGTAGCAGCATCGTCTGTATATCCAATGGCATGGTAACTTTGACCCGGAAGTGGATACGAAAGCTGTGGATTGTCACGTCCACTGCTCGCAGCACTGTGAGCTAACGCGGGACTTGTATAGGAAGGAGACACATGGTATGGGTGAGAATCATGGGAGTATCTGTGCTCAGGATGTGGGCGAGGGGTATAAGAATAGCTGTGGGAGACTCTTCCCGAGTCTCGGACTGGGTCGTGGGGGTACGGTCTAGACTGCCGAGCCATCTGATCTTGGGAATAATAGGCATCAGAGTAGGTTGAATGTGAATCAACAGAACGATCAGTGGGTGATCGGCGTGGCGCCGGGGAAGAGACGGATGAACGGTCTAATGATGAGACGGATAACGAAGGGGAATGGGACAAGGTTGCAATTGGTGGTGGAGTGGTAGGCCTCCTGTATGAATGATCATAGTCATAGTCATAGTCGCGACGATGACTAGGAGAGGGTTAAGATAAATCAATGGAACAAAAGTAAATGATGAAGAGTACGTACGAGGACGGCATTGGGATTGAGTCAACACGGTGGGGCATTTGAAGAGGAGGAAGAGGATAAGTGGGTGATGATGGATGATGTTGAAAGACAAGGGAGCGCTCTGATTTATGGAGTGGCGAAGATGTCGAAACCTGATATCAAATCAACATCAAACTTGGCACGGCCATAGAAGTATATAAAAGAACTAACACGGCGCTGATCTAAGCTGGGGTCTTGAAGTGTTAAATTTGGAGTTAAAGCTGTTTCCTGAGATCTTGATTCTGAAAGTGGAATGTTTATAAGAAGGGGAGAGTCCGGTGCAGGAGCGGGCAGTCGGATATCAGGAAGGCGATGATCAGAGCACTGATGATGACGAGATTCCCTATATATAAATTGTTAGTATATAGGACAATTGATAGAATAATACAAAGTATTCGAGTACTTGCCATTCAACTTCGTCTTTCGGCAATACGGCAACGTGATCCGACATAGGTTCAGGTGAAAGGGGAAGCGGAGATCCTGTTGTGCTCTCTGGAGAAGAATTCATTCTTTTTTTCAAAGTAGAAAGAAGTTGAACTCACCCCAGTAAAACAGTTTCACTTTAATTTTATGTATTACTTCAACTTGTTTTACCTATAATTACTTTTGGTAATCGGACTTTCAATAATAGACCTAACTCGCGGCTCATGCGGCTCGCTCTCACCGCGCTCCTGCAATCTTTCGATTAACGCGAATCCCCGCGACTCCCCTCGGATTATCTCACCAACGTGCCAACCCCGCTCACCTCCTCAATACAAATTCTCATCATGATTGATACTGATCAACTCATCTGAACACACCAAAGTCTTGTCTGCCTCGGAATGATCAATCAGGTCAATTGTCTTCAACTTTCGACCTGCTGTGATCCAGTGCCGCCTTTGTTCTATATTTGCTCCTCGGGTTATCATCTTGATCGCCTACCCTATCACAACGACCCTGTCCATCAATCAGATTCCGAAGCTTTCATTTTTTGATTTGGTAGACTCTAAAATGGATTTCTCCTCTTCGTGTTCATGTTACAATTGGCTGATAGGCTGAGTCGCTCTAGTACTAGCGCCCGTCTCACTTTCCCGAACAGCCCATCATCACCCGATTTCGTTACTCCTCCCCGTTTGCATCATCGCCCATCATGATGGCCAATCATCCGGTGTTTCATGGAAGACGTCCCGTTGAGCCCATTATTTTCAACCCTGCAACTACCCTCACGTTCACGAGGTTCTCGTATTTTTTTTTACTCACACTCTATCAGGGCGGATCACAGCTGTGCGCACTACAATTGCCATTTAATTATGGGCCCCAGTTCTCTCGGGCATTTTTTCCCGCTTTACAACGACCTTTCGTTGTCACCCTTAGTTAGGTATGGTTTTACTTTCACATGAAAAACCACGGTCTGCAGGCTGCATATTTTGACAAATGACGCCTTTTTCAATCGCAACAATCCAGCGGCTTTTCACAGATAAGCTAGTCTGCCGTTTTGCCGTCGCTACTTGCCCCTTGTTCTTAATGCTGTGGAGGCACACTTGGCATAGCTTTATTCCCCACGGATTGAACCTGAGAGCATGCGAGTCGTCGCATCCATAAGGCACGTCCCTGAACAAATATCGGCAATAGTACTAAAAGTATTTCCAGGAACGTAACTGATGCTAAGTTGAATTCATTTTATTCTGTCTCAAGGACTGTAGCAGGTGGTTGTCTGCTTGGTTTCATATTTCGACTGGCCGATCACGATCGTTTGAACTGCAGATATCGATGAGTATCCTTGACACGGGCTTCGAATGCCTGTCGAAAATATACACGTCCTCCAATTGCGAGTACGGACGCCATTGTTCTATTTGTGGGTGTCTATTCTCTCCACTGACATCTATCGGGTGGCCAGGGCTAACTGTTTGCGTGTGGGCCGCGAGCTGCAGATCCGCACCTCAGCCCTAGACCACGGATAGTTCCGACTACAATGACTCCACTAGGTGTCACGGCAACGCCATGTTTTATTGAAGTCATCTCTTCACATGGCATTACATTGTTGAGCGATACCGCTTTTATGATGGAGGTTGATCAAGCGTTTAAACACAGGTGCTAGGAGCGGCGTGGGTTACGCCATCTTGTGCCACTGGCTTCGACTTTGTAAGGAATCGATCGACTGATGGGCTTTCAAGTTAGCCCCTTTGATCTAGCGTTTGGGATGCCATCGTCACAATGTTTTATCAAGGGTATAAATATTGCATCTCCTTGAACATCAAGATCATCCGCCTATTTGATCCTGCGCCTCTCCGTGTCTATTGATCACGATGCAAAGTGCAGCCGCTTGCCCAATATCTAAAAGAGGCACAGTAAAGGCTATAACCTTCACTGGTGGCAACGGCGCAGAGGCGATGGCCATCCTTAACCAACACCACGCCACACAACGGCGTTATCCAATTGAGTGATTCTCTCAACGGATGCTGAGAATTTTCTGTGTGGGCTAGAGGGTATTGGCGTCGTAACATCTAGCGCGCATACTGCTGTGAGGGATAATGCGTTCAGGCACTGCCTGCGCCACTACCAGCTGTATATGGAACGTGATAACGGACCCCGTTCCTGCATTATTCCCCACATTGCACTTCTGAAACGGAAATAGGATAACTGCCCTGGAGTGCCGTGCTGCGGGGCTGCTCTAAGGATGATGAGCGTTGCGCCGACATCACACGGCGTCAATGAAGAACGTGGAATATAATCCAAGAGGTGTGCAGCCGAATGGAAGTGCGCTGGAATCCCTGGGAACGTTATTGAGAGGACATGAGAGCGACTCGGGTTGGGAGCGATCGATCAGATTGCCGCTCTAGTTGTTATGAATCGTGATATCATCATCCGATACGGAGTTGTTGCACCGTATGTACCGGTTATCACATCTTGGACAAAAATACTTTTTCAATCTGATGCCGACGATGCGGCATCACTGATGAGGTCCTAGCACTACTCATACTTAATATCAGTCTCGAGCTAATCTCTAAAAACACACTTATCCTCAATGCCATGCTCAACTGAGCCCGAGTCTTCGAGAAAAACGAAGCCATACGTAAACTCCTCTAGTAGAAATGATAACGTTTCATCCTGTACGTTGAGACAAGTTGAAGAATGGGCTGGTGCATCAAAGAGATCCCGAGTTTGATAAGCTGCGTCGGCGGCCGAAAGACGGCCCGTGCCGCGTCGCCCAGTTCTTTAGCCGCCCTCAAGCAGACAGCTTGGCAATGACTCTTGTAATAAACCTACGCAAAACTCCATGCAGCAGCCAGCTGACAATTGAATCAGCCATTCCGGCACTTTCAGCATCGCGGATGCTGTGCGACACGTAAACTTCGTGTTCATCGTTGCAAAGTTCGAACAGCAAGAAACTTCAAATTTCTTGTGGCAAAACCCTAAAGACGCTCTACTGCGGTGGTATCCTGTAGTTTCTAGAAGTGCAGAAGGTGAGATCTGCAACTCGTTGACAAGTCCTCTCCCATACTATGACCTGGCACTATCCGTGATCCCGCGGAAGGGTGCCTTCAAGAACACAAATTCGTTGTGCGAGGAGTTCCGGGAGATCCTTCATTTCCTTTCATTTCTGTTTCCAGAATTTCAAGCCAGGGCCTCGGCACACCGTCAAGCCTTTCAACATAGGCACCTGGTCACGGGGAGATGAAACGTGCTCATCGTGCCAGAGATAAGATCACGCAACTCTTATTTGGGTGTTAATACCACGCGACACATCCAGATGATTCTGCCAAGTGGTCAAGTGTTTCACATGCCTCATGTACGTGCACAATAATACTCACCTTATCACTTATGCCGTATGCTGACAACGACGTCACTCTTCATCATATCCTGAACCTCGATGATAGTATATATGTTGGTACTGCATAAGCAATTTCTGCGTGTAGAAATAAATTCTCCAGCATCGCTATGTTTGCGATCAAGCTCAGCTTGGTGCTTTCGACGTTGCTGTCAGTGGTTTCCGGGGTAGCCTGCGTCACATACGGAATCAGTCCCAGGAATGGTATGCCAAGATTTGTGAGCTTCTATCTCAAAAACTAAGTAGTTGCTTTAGGACAGCCTCTGCCGGACTTACTATACGCGACAATTAATGATCTCCAATCCGGTCTTGCGGCTGGCACGTTCACCAGTGTAGATCTTGTGAATGTATGGGTGTCTGTTGGTTTCTTTCTACCCATTTTCATCCTCTTTTTTTCAAAGGCATACGTGGCTCGTATAAACGAGGTCAATCCGGTTTTGCATGCGGTTATCGAGATCAACCCCGATGCTCTTGCGATAGCGGCATCTCTAGATGCTGAAAGAGCGGATGGATCCACCAGAGGGTATTGTCATTTATTCTGATCTCCATGTTCCTTGATCTGATTGTCTTATAGAAATTTGCACGGGATTCCGATATGTGTCAAGGACAACATCGCGACACTCGATAAGATGAATAACACCGGTCAGTAACAATTACCGAATCTATTGTATCGTTTCAGCTCAATACATATTAGCCGGTTCGTTCGCCCTGCTCGGTGCGATTCCACCGAGCGATTCCACGATTGCGGCAAAGCTCAAAGCTGCTGGGGCAATCATCATCGGGAAGTGCAATCTTTCTCAATGGGCCAATTATCGTTCGTCGAATTCAACAAATGGATGGACGTCTCGTGGCGGACAGACTATGGGTGCCTATTACCCGATGCAGGACCCATCTGGTTCTAGCAGCGGTCCTGGTGTCGTTTCATCCATTGGTTTGGTTGCTGCTGCTGTGGGGACGGAGACATCTGGCTCTATCATCTCTCCTTCGAGCAGAAATAGTTTAACTGGAATTAAGCCTGTATGTCCCCATGTCTGCCTTGATCTATGGATCTGTATATACTGGATTATGTTAGTCTGTCGGGTTAACCAGCAGATACCTCGTTGTCCCGATCTCGCAAACTCAGGATACCATTGGTCCCTTGACGCGAACAATGATGGATGCAGCATACATCTTGTCCGTGATTGCAGGCGCGTTTGTTTCTGGTCAAACCCATTGGTCTAAAAATTAAAATTTCAACAGGTCAAGACTCTCACGACAACTATACATCTGCTATCCCATTCGAAACTATTCCCGATTATGCAGCCGAGTGCAATAGCAATGGTCTAGGAGGTGCCAAGATTGGAATCCCGCGTAATGCCATAACGGTGTCTTCAACCAATGGTCCAGAAATTACAGCATTTAATGCGTCCATCAGCGTTTTCAAGGAACTTGGTGCTACGATAGTGGATGATGCTAATTTCCCAGACCTTGCCGGATACTTGAACTTTACCGGCTCGAGTGTGAGGTTCTCGCACAATTGTAGTTTTTTGTAACTGATAGTGTTCCTCGCTCAGTACACTTCGGATCCGGTCGTCGGTGCTGACTTTGTCGCTGACATCGCAAACTACTTCAATGAAATGACGACCAACCCCAACGGTATCACGTACGTTGTCAGACTTTTGATCACTTTTCCTTGCTCATTTATATGCTCCCTTAAAGTGACCTGCAACAGCTCATCAACTATACGGAGACCTATGTTCCAGAGGACTACGTGCGTTGCTTGACAAACGGATATATTATTATTAACTAGGTATATTTTGGACAGCCTGACCGTAACGTTGCAACGTGAGTTGACCCATCATGATGGAATCTAATTTTCCTGATCTCTTCAAATCACATCAGATGGCTCAGTGCTGCGAGTCTTAATATTACCATGGGAGATGCCGACTATTATACTGCGCTACTTGAACAGTATTATTATGGATCCAATGCCAGTAAGTTCCAGCGGTTGATGCCATCTACAATGCATAACAACATACCCAGCAATCCTTGGGGCTTTAGAAAAATATGATCTTGATGCCCTGATCATTCCAAGCTCGATGTCACCGGGATATGCAGCCATTGCCGGGTACCCCATCGTCACGGTCCCGCTTGGTTACTACCCCGCCACCACGAACGTGACCTATAACTCACGCGGCACGCTGGTGTCCCTGGGACCGAACTTCCCGTAAGGCATGGTGTTCTCTACTTACGTATCGAGTGCTTATTTCTTTGTTTTATTTAGCTTTGGTCTGTCGTTCTATGGCAGGAGGTTCAGCGAGGCCACCTTGGTCAAGTATGCTTGTGCTTTCGAAGCTGCTACCAACGTACGTCCTGTAGTGTATTCTTACTACTCGGAGCTGACCAGTGGTCTCTTGTTAGTACCGCCAATTGCAGAACCCCTACATTATCCCTAATATTCAGCTCATCGATGTGATGTAAGCATCTATAGTAAATGTTTTCAGGCGACAAGATGGTTTCTCCCATCCCGCGAAATTGCTGTTATGAGCGTATTGACGTAAGGGATGGATAAACCCCCGAATATATCACATTGACTTGCATATGATCACGATAACTTACGTCCGTAGCTGCAATGTGGGGGATTACTGATAAGTCGTACTGATACCCGGACCGAATGCACACATCATATCGTTATTCCCAATCAACGTGTTCAGAATCAATCGCAGATGGCCTCGTGCTACATCAAATGTGAGGCATCGCATCGCATCGAAGTACATGCATACAGCAATCATAGTGTTTTGCAATTCTGTTTCTGATTTGTCGCCGCCGAGTATCGGATGCCCCGCGCAGCGGGGTTTGTTCGGATACATCATATCGATGAGATAAGTCCAAGGTGGATGAAATTGCTGTGCGGGGTAATCCCTCGCAAAACCAGTAGTTACGGTGTATACTGAGCCGAGGCTGATTGGTCTTTAGCTAAAGGTATTCAGACACATGAGATGCTGTCCTCCGTTAGCTGCAATCGACAGCCAACCCGCGGATGTGCATTAGTAGTTTTGCTCTTTAATTGTACATGCACAGGAGGTTGGCCATAGTACATACATGCCGGCATCTTAATTAAGATAAGTGCAAGTTGAGCAACTGCTGTACTTTGAACAACGATCTTGAGCACGATCACTTTTCCAGAGTATTGAAGCAGGGTGGAAGCACTACGATAATATAATTTGCAATTTATCCGGTCCGTTTGGTATGTGTAGTGGTTCTTGGGGGGCCTACAAGACAAACCATCAGCATGCGAATCGGCATCGACGATGTATGAAGCTATGGGAGATGTCCACCGCCGATAGTTGATGCAGTTCAGATCTCATAGACTTAACTATCTCGAATCTGGCCATCTTCGTATTGACGACAGTGCTATTCCACTCCCAGGAGGGTACACAGGATATCGAGGACAAAAATAAGGGACTCCTGAGTTATACAAGTACTGTTAGTTCCTTCCTTCTACTCAGATACAGGACTCACAGCATTCGCGAAGAACTTGTGTCCTATGCGCATGGAAACCTTTGTTTATCCTACTTCTGCAAATGCGGACTGGCCTGGACAGCTTATAGTGCTCCATGAATTAGTCGAGATGCAAACAGCGCGCTGATCCGATCAATGAACTGGGCAAGATGCTGATATCTCATCTACAGCAAGTTGAGATCTATGGGTTGGGATCAGTGATATCAGGGATCGGTGAAAGTCGTGTATTACAATTGGTTGTATTGGGGACCCTCGCAGGTATTCACATACATAGGGTCTCGCGATCTTTGAAGACACGCTCATGTCACGCCTAAAGTCGTACTTGTCTGAAGCTCTTGCGCACGCTGCCACGAAGGTGGTCATCAAAATTCCTCCGCGTAAGTCGGGAAACACGGAGAGATCCCGCTGGGTCGAAGTTCTTCCGGACGCGACACAGCATGCGCCAGAACCAATACGACAGATTACGAGCTGGCAGGGTACCAGCGTGATCTTCACACCTGAGATGTTCTCGTTAGATTCTTGTTCTCATCGCGCGGCGACAATCAAATACACGGTCACAGCAGTGTCGACAACATATCCGAAATCAAACCAACGGCTGCAGATCCCACACCCCAACAGCAGTGAGAAAAACACTGATATCGAACATATCCAACAAACACAGCAGACTGCGTTTTCAACTTCTATAATCTCCATTGATCCGTACATACTCCTGCGATCACGGATCAGCGCTACCTTCCGGAGGGAAAACACATGGAACTTACATAGCTGAAGTCACACGTCCAATATTGGGCGCTCTCACTGCCCAGGCCGAGATCCACCTTGATCTCAAAATCTTCTTCGCTCAAAATCTCCTTCGCGCGCACCTCATCCACTACCTCGGGCTCGCCGCGCACTAAGACTGGGAGCGGAGTACTACCATCTGCGGGAACAAATGTGACGTTCACGCGGTAGGGGTCGATGGGCGTGGACAGAGGAACGGAGCCAGTTGCTGCAAGGATACGACCCCAACTGAAGTTTTGTCCAATCAGCGGCAAATCACGATCAAGGGTGAACTGGCGTACTTGGCATCCTCACCATACAATGCGGTCTTTACCAGTGCCGATGTACTTATCTTCGATGCGACGCGATGCGCATCAGTAAATGTCGGTGCTCCCTGCACGGATTAGGCTGATGGAACAGGTAGATAACCCTAGGACGACCAACCTCTACAGACACCGTGACAAATTTGGTTGCGCCTTCACCATCACGAACCACAAGCTGAGCCAACTCAGCGGCGAAGGATGTAAGTTCCTCACGGAAGGCTGGGAACAGAGGATCGTGCTCTTCAATCTCCTTAGTTTCTCCAGCAGCAGCCCCGTTGGCAAGAACAACGATCGTGTCATTCGTGGACATCTCTCCATCCACACTGATAGAGTTGAAAGAACGGTCGACTGCATACGTGAGCGCGGACTGTAGGGCTTGCGGAGAAACTGCGGCGTCCGTCAAGATACAACCCAGTAGCGTAGCGTGGAGTTGGCCAGGGTTAGTGGGAGGACCCATGTCGGGATGAATCATGCCAGCGCCCTTGTCCATCCCAGCCATACGGAACGTCTGTCCGCCCAGGTTGAAAGTCCGAGCACGGAGTTTGGGGAAAGTGTCAGTGGTCATGAAGGCCTTCGCCGCACGCTCCCAAGCTGCGAAATCTGAACCAAGACTCGAAGGTACAAGAGACGAAATTCCGGAAAGAATCTTGGAAATAGGAAGATTTTGGCCGATCACACCTGTCGACATTACGAATGTATCATGGATGTCCTCGCTAGCCTCTGACTTGACTCTTTGGGGGAGAAGGGCATCGGTGGCCTTGACCATGGCCCAAGCATCTTCCAAGCCCTGTTTGCCAGTCACTGCGTTGGCACACCCGCTGTTTGTCACGATGGCACGGGCACGGCCAGCACTTTTTTCAAGCACATCCTGGCTAACGAGGACCGGGGCAGCCTTGAATGCGTTACGAGTAAAGCACGCTGCTGCGGAAGCAGGTTTTGAAGAGGTCGAAAGTATAACTGTAAGATCAAGGACAGATGGATTCTTTTTCACGCCACAATGTACACCAGTAAGACTGTAGCCATGCGGAAAGGAAGTATCTGGAAATTGGACATGGTGACGTGCTTTGGAAGGCGTAGGCTTGGCTACGAAAGTTGAAGAGGAAGATACAGAAGAAAAGCGCCGACAAACTGAAGGGCCAACCCGATTCATTTGGCAATCAAACTGACTTTGAGCTCAAGTACTGCTCAGAAGAGTATGTAGAGTGAAAGTTTGTCGCTGTGGTGTTCGGGTTCCAGTTTATAAGTCTTGACTGTACTTAGTAGTATTAAGGGCCGGACCAAGGCCAGACAGGCTCTAGAGCATGTGCATGAGCACCGGGTACCCGTCGGCGTGAGGCGCTATCTTACATAATATTGTTGAGCCCATGTACAAAGACACATGCATACGCGCACGACAGATCAAGGAGAAGGATGTAGTCTCATTGTGTGGTAAACCGCAACGCCATTATAGAACAAGTTCTACTGTCAGCTGCTTATACAAAACGAAAGCTTCTATGTCCCATCGCTCCGTTACTCGACAATGTCTGGTAAAGACATCGTCAAGTGCAGCACTAAACGTCTGCAACGATGACTAGTAGACCGATAAGACGTTTGACGACTCTTTATATACTCTGCAAAAAGTGACATGATCACGTGTTACGTGTTACTACTCTGTGACGTTGTCACGCCGCCCTCCATTCATCCTCAAGTTCAGCGACCTCGACACGGCGGAAGATTTCTAAACGGTAAAATGGGCTCAACAAGGTCAGTATCTACTTGGCTTGCTTCGTTGTGCCGTATCTGCGTACTTCGTCGGTGAAGATCTCACGGATGGCTTGGAATCGGATGGATGGCTTGGATGTGATATGGATGGAGTGCTTCTCAGTGCAAGGTCAAGACTGTACTCATGCTTCTCTTGATGCATAGACTATACGCCAAGGGACGCGTCCTCGGCCACAAGCGTGCTAAGCGCAACACTCGCCCCAACACCTCCCTTATCCAGATCGAGGGTGTCGCAACGAAAGAGGATGCCCAGTTCTACCTCGGCAAGGTACCCATTCATTCTCCTTTTCTGTAGTCAGAAATTGACTCAATTGCATGTATAGCGTGTAGCATACGTCTACAAAGCTAAGAGAGAGGTACAGGGCTCGAAGGTTCGTGTAATTTGGGGGTACGTCCGTCCGTTATTGCAACAGTAGTACAGTCGGTCTCATAACTATGTTTGTATTTACAGTCGTGTCACCCGTCCACACGGCAACTCCGGCGTTGTGAAATCAAAATTCAGATCCAACCTTCCTCCACGCGCATTCGGTGAAGGCGTCCGCGTTGTGCGTCCTCTCGTTTCCTCATTTCCCAACTCTTATATTGATCCGAATGTAGATGCTGTACCCCTCGACGGTTTGATTGTACCACCCTCCTGCTTCGTATCCTACGTATTCATATTGCGTATGACATGTCATATGAGCCGCATGCATCTTATAAAACGCATTCAAAGACACAGTCTGATTGGAGTGTTAAGTCATAAACTGCTCCTAATCAGTCCTTTTGCTGTTCCACAGCATGAAAGGTCATCAAACATGCGAACATCCGTAAGTTCATTTTGTGGGATCGGATAGTCTCCACCGCCCCTGTTGCAGCCTGCAGCAATATAGCTCGTTATTCAAACGCCGTTTTCCAAAAGAAGATTATATGTATGACAACGAGCTGATAATGTCAACCGTGCCCAGTGGCAGCGTTCGCAGATCTAGTGAGCTCCCAAACACATCATACAACTGAGCCGATAGCTTCACCTGCTGGGCAGTACAAACAGTCATTGTTGGCGTTCGGCCTCGCCAGTGATCATGATCATAAGACGTCACGGACTCTTTACCAGCACTGGGGCTGGTGTCTGAGATTTGTGCAGTGGCAGCGTGTACTCGTGCGGTTCGCCCATCCAGCTACAAAGCCACAGTTTCAGCACAGTCGTCTGTTGGGAAGGAATGCTTGGCTCCAGGAGACAAATACCCCACTCACAGATAGACGTTCGCAGAGATGGAACACAGGCCAACGTTGACATTCTTTGATACCTGGCAGGCGCTATAGGCAAATCAGGCTCCTTGTAGACTCTGTGACAGCCCACACTAATATTGGCGGTCAGTTCAACGAAGGGCTAGTCGCCACTGCAGGCGCAGGACATCAGCTTAGTAGACTCCATTTAAGAAGGCTCGCAAACCCTTCGTTTGACACGTATGTCTCAAATCGAGGTTGGCAATTGAGACGCCGAACCACCCCGAGTGCATATGAATACAGAGACAATAGTGACCCTTGGAAACAACACCTACCGAAATCAACCACATTTTCACTGTCGGAAAGAATTCAAACGATCCAATTTAGCCCTTCAAGCCATCAATGGAAAGTACTCTGGTATGTGTTATCATGTCGCAATGGGAGTGTCAGTTGTCCTAATTTGAGACGGCCTTGCTGCTTCAGGGCGCCAATAGCGATTATGGTATTCGTTCATGAAGGGCACGCAGGGGCATCTGCACATCAGGGTTGAGTCATTGACCCAGCTGGTCTATTTGTGACTCGATGAAAGACAATGCCCTGAGGTGCAGCGGGGTTGAGGGGGTCCGGAAAAACGCCCAGACGACTGTTGTCTAGCAAATCCATCACCTCTGGTTTTTATTAAACTTACACGGTGTTAAAGGGTGTTGATGGCAAAAAAGATGCACGGAGAAACGGCTACACCCACAGAAGATTGAAGAAGACCAAATCCAAGAAAGCCGTTGTATAATTCACCGTTGTAAACGGGCACCGAATAAGGCCATGAACAAATAATTGAGGAAGCGACCCCAAGAATGTTGGCACGGTAGTATGGAGCTTGTCTAAAGCAGCCCTCACCGGAATGCCACCCCGTTCTCGTGGTTTGGAGGGTGGGGTGGTGCTGAGGACAACCTGTTTCGTGCGTTTATACAAGGGCAGTGCTCAATGATGATTTGTGATGTTTGTCAGAACTGATTAGTGCACCCAGTTCCATCAGATTGATCCCGCAGAGACCAGCCCGATCACCTTCATATAGGAAACAATTGTGATCACCGAAGCATAACGTCCCGCATTCCACGGATAATTGTAATTGCAGTGTTGACAATGTCATCCAACGCTGTTCGCCGAGATTAAAACATCATTTTGTTGAAAATGTGCCAATGGGGCATTTGAGGAAGAATGCAGAACACCGTTGCAAGGTCAAGAGGACATAATCATCTCCCCAATCAAGATGGGCGGTCTTGGATCTTGATAGGGACGTGGGGCGCCTCGCCCTGCCTCGTCAAAGATTTGATATGGCTACCAACTCTAATGCCCTCCAGTAGTGCCTTGTGATGCACGAGCCGGATCTGGCATAGTATGGTGGTACGGACATTCCCGCCAGCACTTCAGAAGTTCAGCCCACATGGGGCATTCCAATAATTGAGTCACCCGGCAGCTAGCTATGGACGATCTGCGCCTAGTAATCAAACTCGTCGCATGTTCAAGTGCTTAGTGGTTTGCAACAGCCTGACGTCGGGGAATTTTGAACGAGTGGATAGGGCAGCAAACAATACATACGTTACTATTTTATCAATAGTGAGACGCCATGCATCTCACGGGCTGACAATATTGATGCATATAAGTTGACAGTGTTTTGGGAAGTCATTAGGGAGTCGTACTAGTTGTGTTGGCCAACGCGTGACAACAGGCCTCGCTGGATGATATAAACAGTGCTCAAGTCGGTTATGGGTGCTTTGCTTCGAACTTTGCCAGGACATTGAGGACGATTGACCCCAAAAATGGGAAGAGTTTATCACAGTCATCATTCCCTTCTGTACTTCCGAAGGACATTGTTAGGATCACTTCGAATACATTGATTGTACCAGGGCCGGTAGCGATGGTGGTGGAGTCATTCAATGGACAATTCGAGTATCGTGCTTGATAATAAATTGATGTCTTGTCTGTAAAATTCTCAAGGCGGCGTCATCTTGTCGACTTGCGAGACTTGAGGGCTTGAGTTCCTATAAGTGAGAACTTTGCAACGATTCGCATGTGTATTAAAAGTCAATTTTACGCCCTCGGAGTGTGTCCGGAGTTACTTACAAGAAGTTAGAACATGAAAATATTATTCGACTCCAGTACGCGCATCACACCCTCGGTCGAGAAAAGCATTTGCTGAGCAGTCATAAAGGACAGTGTCAACCTTGAGTTTTTCTTGGGGGGCAGTGAGTACGAAGCACGAAACACTATTAGGAGGTGTAGATGTCGGTGTTCGCGACAACTGCTATGCAGCTGTGCGGTTCACATGGCCGAAGGAAAGGCAAACTATAGAAGCCGGGGCAGCCGTCAGTTGGGAATCGGTATGTGGCTCATAAATTCATAAGGAGAAGAATTATCATAGAGTACAGCTGTCCAGCGGTGCGGCTCACATCGCCGGAAGGAAAGGCAAAGTCGTAGAAGCCGGGGCCGCCGTCAGTTGGCAATCGGTATACGCTTCATAAATTTATAAGGAGAAGAACTATCATAGAGGAAACCTTCGTACTTACAGGTAGATGCTGCGAAGGAAGTTTAACGTTCAACCTCCGTCATATCAATGTATCTCTTATCATTCCATCTCCATGTGTATTGCTGCAGAAGATTCTATTGTATTCACTGCATTTGACGATGTCAAAAATATACTTATTTGACACTGCACCACAGGCTCACCACACTTCACCGTCACCACTGTCCTATCAAGATAGAGCAAGGGCAGAGGGCGACGAACTCTTTCCGTCGTGATGCAAATATTTATGTAATGAGCGTTTCAGCTAGATTTCGCAGAGCAAAGATGGAGAGTTTGGAAGCTCCAGGTAAAGTGTAGCTGAAGGTCCACAGTGCTCGAGCGGTCCTCCGGATCACTAAGCGTCGCCCGTGAGCACAGCAAACAAGATGGTAAATAACAAAACTTGCGTTGCAAAATCTGTCCTTGAAGTCTTTTGTAAGATCGGATGATACCGCATTCGAAGGTATGGCTGGGGGTTGCTTATTCTAGTACACCTGCAGTGAATTCATGAGTAAACTGCAGCAAGGGGCGCATACAAAGAATTGGGTTGCAATGATTCATGGTAGTCAACAATATAATTAACATTATAGTTGACAGCGTAATGAAGAGCGCAAGCGTTGGCTGTGATGAGGGCGGATTGGTAACGACCGTGTTACATCGCTACATGTGTAGTGCAGGATGTCAATGAGGATGTATTCAGGAGGGACTAGCCAAGTAGAAAACTAGAACCAGTTGAGCCTGGAATTGACGAAGCTGAAAACAAATGACGCACGAGCAGAGCGCTAGAAGCGGGGCTGCGACCACCTTTGAGGAAAATAATCACGTACTACAACTGCTGAAATGCGCTCGGAAAGGCAGAAAATTCTCCATCGCAGAATCAGTATCGGGCGTGAGACACGGGCAAATTCGGGCTCCATCTGATGCACAGGCAAATCTTGGGAGTTGACGAAATGAAGACGTGATATTCATATCGGAGTAACTACATGGATGCGACCGGGAAAGTTACATAGTGATGTGCTGGAGTAGTTGCTCAACATGAGAAACAATAATATCCATGCGGCCATCTAGGATAGATAGCTTTTGGCGCCGGGAAGTAGCAACTGCACTATCACAATTGGATGCGGAGGATATATTTCGGAAGCTGCGGGGGTAAGATTAGGTATACACTACAGAGACGCCGGGATGGTATGCTGCCAAGGAAGGCAGGTATGCCGATAGGGATCTTTGATGCAATGGTGATGGAGCTAGTGTCCCGGACGTCTATGGAAGCGAGTTGGGTTAGCGTAGTACTATAGTAAAGCACGTAACTTGAAAAATGCACAATGCACGCACCTCTGCAGCTTAGAGAAAGACACCCATAATCCTTCAACCGTGCTCAACACCGTCAATCCCCAGTAAAATGTCGAATCTCATTCCAACCATCACACTCCTTCGTGATTTCGAAGATCATGAGGGCGTAACCGCGGTCGCAGGTTTCCCCGATAGACGACGAATAGTTACGGGCTCTCACGACAAGATGCTTCGTCTTTGGGACTTGGAGATAGGCATTGTATTGAAGAAGATGGAGGGGCATTGCACTAAGGTGCGGGGCCTGCAGGCATTGTCGATATCACGAGACGGGCGATTGATAGCGGTGATTGGAGCGGAGAAATCATCGCCTGGCACATTGAAAATGGAGAATATCTCACCCAAGCCATCGTAGCCCACCCCGGTAGGAGCTTCTCGCTGGATTTTTCTCCAGATGGTACGGTGCTGGCCACTGGTTCATGGGACGGCAAGGTGAAGCTGTGGTGCACCACAGCAAGTCAGGTAGTGAAGTCACTTGCGTTCGGTATTCGCCGTCTGGCAAACTTCTTGCCATCGCAATACTTGGTAATATTGGCATTTATAATCCGGACGTGGATCAATGGACGGTGGGTTGGCGTCGTGAATTATGCACGTGATCTTACAACGTTTCATTATGTAATAAAACAGCCCTCTTGGATAATGCCGAATTCAACTTGAGCTTGAACTTCAATGAACGCTTCAAGCTCAGAGCGGAGTCAAGCTTTGATCATCATTGCAGTTTGGTGAAATCCTTGAAGTGAATCTTATGATTCACATGATTCAGATCTATAGAGGATCTCTCCAGACCATAACAATTGCCTAGTCACCTCTGTAGATTCAGAGTCTGGGCCTTCGACAACCAGTGCAAGATGGTTAACTGGCGTAGTCGGACTCAATCCCCTCCGAGTCTGCACATGGGCAAATTTTGTGAACCTTACTAAGTCTTCGTCATCCAACAAAGCAATGAATCAGGAAACTACAGCACCAGCATAGCTGCAAAGGCCGGTGCTGTATACCTCGAGAGTTTTGATCTTGACATTGCTGTTCCGAGCAGCATTTTCCGTAAGTCCACTTCAACATTGAGACCCACGTCACAACTAAATCAACACCAGCGATGTACAAATCCAACTTTGTAACAGGGAACTCAAGAGGCCCAACTGCATACGTCTTCAATCATACTACTCACATACTGCTGGACGCCGTTGATATCAGCATTATAAATGTGACAGGAAGATTTCAACCAATCCCCCTGAGAACCTTACACAAGGATATACTCAAATAGTGCAATGGGTAAGTTTTTATATACTTCATGTACACGGTCTGGTGATCACTCGTTGATATGCCTTGGTCCTCAGCGGCTTGCGTCCCGGGTCGAGTGCCGGGTATGCAGCTCATTCTTCACATGTAAGCATGCTGGCTTACTAGATTTCCCATAATCTATATAGATACTGTCCGCGATACTGAAACACAAACTTTCAGTATTACTGCCTTTTGGCGCAACAGTTAAGCAGACGACAGTCTTGACTAAGTTACATCACATCGTCAATGTAAAATGTCGACATTGCTACCGTCGCATCCCAACCTTTATTGGCGTTGACTATATCTCCTCCGCATTTCCGCAAAGGAAAATACACATTAGTGAACGCCGGAGCTGCATTGCACAACTCAGAAATACCCGAGCAGTTTTCACAGGTGAAGGCACATGCAGCCAACGAAAATCCCTCGTTTGCGCTGGATGGATCACAGTGCTGATCAAGATGTTGTGGAGATGCTCGACGCCCATGATGACCCCTTACCCGTTCGGACCATGTCGCATCTTGAGCGACTTTGGGTGTTGTGGCGGGCCGCCTGCGGTGCTTGTTTTGCTCGTTCGTTTGCGCGCTCTTTTCTGGTATCTCAGGGTGACATGGTGCCCGACATATGGTGAGTCGCCGTGCATCGTTTCGTGGGATGAGTGGTCCAAGTTTGTCATGGTACTTATGGAGCCTGTCTATTAGACGGTGCCCTGAATTTGCGCTGGGCGCATCCGTCACTTTGATCGCGGCTTGATTGTCCCTCACGTTATTATCAATTTATATTTCCTCTCTTCGCCGATAAGATCATTCTATCTCCGCCTCGTACACCGCGCATTTTTCCCCCTGTCTCAGGTGGACTTGTTCCCAGCTTACCACTTCATCTCCTCTCATCACAACTATCTGCCCTGCCACCCCTCCCTTGCTTATATGGTGGTATCGACTTCGCGCTCCTGGACAATCATTTGCAACTCAATTAATCGAACAGTTTGCCATTGGGGTTCCTGGTTTGGCGTCAAAAGGCCGCCAGTGTGACGTATTGCGCTATCAAGATTGAACTTTGTAGAGACGGCGATTTAGCTGACTCATCGGTGAACGCCATCTCTTGCTTATTTAGCAAGGCAAGTTTGAATCTTGATCCTGCTTCATCCTAATTGGACCTTTAGTACTAATGTCCGCAGATACGCTTTCACTCCCCGCTCCGTCTGATGAGCAGGCGTACATGTATGTATCTGCTCTTGAAGCTGGACAACTGAGCATTCCTTTAGATTTTGGCTTGTGATCAACCGGATGAACCGATGGTTTGCCCCTTTGCATTCTTCCTACGTCACTCGAAGAGCAACAAACAAGTCGTTTTCGACCTAGGGATTCACAGAGACATAAAAGGATTTGCACCTGCCGCAACAGAAAGGTTCTCGCCTGTCGTAAAGCAGACGGTGGCAGAGTCTTTGGAGGCGGGCGGAGTTCGACCTTCCTCCATTGACGTGGTAGTCTTGAGGCACCTCCATTAAGATCAGCGAGCTGTTCAGCTTCTGAGGTGGTATGAATATCCTAACTTCCCTCAGCGTCGGAGATCCTTCCCCATTTACCACAGCCGAGTTTGTCCTCGGGGAAGGATCGAAGAAAGCTTTAGCGGACCCTGGATCCTGCCACAATCCTGAAGTCTTTTCATCCGTTCGTGTACCGGAAGACCGTCTACGCTTCATTACAGTTTCTGACCTAAACGTGGCAATCGGTCCCTACCCCCGCGCAATGGATATTTTCGGTGACGGTAGCATGTATATCATTGACGCATCAGGTTTCTCTCTACTGCATGCATGAGACTAGACGGAACATCACTTAGGCTTTTTTTGCAGGGCATGTTGACGGGCATATTAACATTCTTGCGCGCACTTCCCCAGATGGTGCTTGGATCCTGCTAGGTGCGGATTCGGCTCATCACCCTGATCTGATCACTGGGAAAATGTAAATTGCGTACCGTGTCGACGCGAATACGTGCTCGGTGATGTGCGTCCACGAAGATAAGGAAGCCGCGGAGGAGAATATTCGTAGAATGAGGTCACTGTTAGAGGTCCCGAGGGTGCAGGTTCTAATTGCACATGATATATACTGGTACGAAGAAAACAAGGGCAAAGAAGTCTTCTTACCGCACATAATACTGCCGCTCGTACAATGATGGATAGTATAATGACGGATTTTTATGTCTCTCCATTATTCGCGACGCTAGTAGCTTAGAACTGAATCGGGCACAAGTCAAATGCCCACAAACATGCGTTACGACCTTGGTCTGATGCGAGAATAGCCCGGTGGGCTCGAAAATTTAAATACTCGAACGTTGAACTCCCGAACCAATCGGCCCCGATTTGAAAAAAAAACTCGTATGATTTCAAGTATTTTCACTTTGATTATCCTCTAAGTGTAGCATCCCTGATCAATTAATTTGCCAGCCCGAACGCAAGTTAAAATATTACGCCTCCTAAAATGGTACAACAGATATTCAACGACTCGATAACGAAGTAGCTGTACTAAACGCACCTTCTCCAGCATGAGAAATATATTTGAGAACTATATAATCCGCAGTGAATCCACGCCCCGACTTCTGCGGAGGGCATTAAATCAGCAAACCAGCGGCGAAACAGTAGTTCAAAGAAAGATTGAAAACAGACGTTGATACGTTGACAAAGTCCCCTCTACCCGCTCATGTGGCGGCGAAACACCGACCCAATGGTATATTCCTGATAACGCCTACAGAACCCGGGCCAGCATCAGAGTCCGGCCAGAAGTCGATGTAGCTTGCTCATTGTATTAATAGCTCCCGACCTGGCCTCTGGCGTGAACGCCTTCTCCCTGATAGTGCTAGCAAAACCAATATTGCGGGCTGTGAACTTAAGAAAGACGGACTGAAATGGATCAGGCTCAATGAGTGACAGTCACTGTACAGCTAGCTCTCAGACATCACATGCAAGAAAAAACATAAGTCCAAACACGCACTGCATCCTTGACTTGAAAACTGAGCAATGCAGGAGTCAGAAATTATTGGGCGATTTGCACGAGTGAAGGCACTTGTAGCCTGGTACGCAATGCCCAATTCTCGTTGGGCGCAGAATATAAACGTTGTCAATCCATTTTGCTGAAGGAGGCACGGACACCTATCCCAGCTATTTGAGTATGGTTGCATTTCAACCGCGACATGTCACAGACACGTACCCAACAACAGATATAACGAAGGGATCGCAGATGACATCTGCGACTTGGCATGAGTGTAAAAATAGTAAGAGCTCAGGATGTGTTCCTCTATTGTGCGTACAGTGATAGACAGAATGGTGTGCTCAAACGCGACGACGTATCCTCAGTGCATGAGGAGGAAGAAACAGGAAAGGTCATGAATTATTCCATAGACATCGGCCATTAGGAATCTGTTCTTAAGGGCAATAATAGCTTCAAGCATGGCTGCAGCCTTGCCCCATGATGAGCACATGCGTGCCAGCTTAAATGGGATTGTGAACACCACAAAACCAGTCAAGAAACAGTTCAGGGGCAACAAGCGACAATCAGTGCTTCTCGAATTAGGAACTTACCGAAAGCCCTTTACCGCGAGGGAACGACCTTGAACTTCGAAGGCCTACTGCATAACATTTTTCTTGCCATTCGATAGCTCGCACGTCAACGGACCATACTAAATTTGAGCGAAGTCCTTCAAGTGAAATTCAATTACGGCTTCAAGTAGTACGGCTCTGTAAAAAGTGTAAAAAGCGCTCCCCGACTGAATCAGAATATCCTCGTGACAGGCAACGTCAGACCATGGAGGGCGCGCACCCAGATAATGTAGAAGGTATGCTTTACTATGCTGACATAGACGACAACAATCCCTTCCAGACAAACGCTCTTGCATTCCCGCTAGCCTCGCTATATTTTGTCAGAAACAACTCATCGTTGGGTTCTGTTTCAATTCGTCAAACCCTACCAAAAATAGATGAACGAAGAATATCAC
This sequence comes from Suillus subaureus, assembly GCF_016647635.1. Lineage (NCBI taxonomy): Eukaryota > Fungi > Basidiomycota > Agaricomycetes > Boletales > Suillaceae > Suillus > Suillus subaureus. The sequence continues at coordinate 763,262 of NW_024538570.1, forward strand.
TCACTCGAAGGCACTGCCCGGTCCTTCATCCACACCTCGAAAACTGATGCTGCTTCGGACACGCTCAGGCTGCTAGGTACTGCCAGCCTCTCGAGGCCGTGGGCGTATTCTACGAGCTCCTGCTGCCGCTTGACATATTGTCCGTAGGGACGGTCATACTCGAGAGAAAGAGCCTCACGAAGCTCCACAGGTAGCGGGAATGTTGTGTTGCTCATTGAGAGCGCGCCAAAGACTGCACCACGGGCCTGATTTTGATTCTGTTCAGATGACGAGGTGCCCAGATTTTCACAGGCACTTACAAATGACTTCCGTCCAGATGCGTACTCGAGCAGAAGGCGTGGCATTGAAAGATGATACGATTTGATAGCCGAAAAATGTTGGTCACGATAGTGCGACTTGCAATATAATGCCTGGAAGTCATCAACCGCCAGAAGCACCGGGAAACTATGATCCATCCGTTGAGACTATGCTTGTCTCAGACACGGAGAAGACAAAATAGCTTACATTGTCTGCTTCCCAATTTCTTCTAGCACCGCATCAAGCACTGTCGGAGCATGACCCTGATCCTTGAGGCCAATATTAATGAGCTCCACGAGGGGTGTGCCAGGGGGCACCGGATGGCGACGTTCTATTTCTATCCCGGTCTGGGTGCGTAACTGTTCAAGCCGGGGTGTATTGACCTTGAGAAAGCGCTGAAGAGTTTGATAAGCGAAGATTGGTTGAAGGTATGTTCGAGTTCGCATGTCGTAGGTGTGGGCAGTTGTAGAGTTTACAAGATTAGTTGCTGCGGGTGATATTAGGAATTAGCTTTGTGACGGAAGTCTAGAAAGTACAGACCTCGAGGGATGTAGAGGACTAGCCAATCGCGAGCATTGCAGTACTGTAGGGCTTGCAGGAGAAGGAAACTCTTTCCACAGCCTTGGGGTCCGGCTGAAAAGATGTCAGTGAAAACCTGTGATAAGTATACTAGAAACATACTAAAAACAACCCTAGATTCCTTGCTGTTCTTTTCACTTGCTGCATCCAACTTGTTAATTGCGTCGATCGTCACAGAGCGTATAACAGAGCAGGGCTTGGAAAGTAGGCGGAACTAAAGAGCAGATTGATCATTTTACCTGTGCGTTAATGTGACATTGCACGAACCTCGACAAGGATATTCCTCGGCAACCCAAAGATACGGAATGGATCATTGTCATTATGGGGGAATTTGAGTGCTTGAGACTCGACGACCCTCGTAAGCATTTCCTGTTAGGGAGCATCAATCCAATATACACGGAAAAGAAACTCGAAGCATACGGGATGAAATGACTGCAATGTCAGGCTATCTGGACGATCACTCTCAAATAGCGGGTGCGGAAGTTGTGAGACGGGAAGCGGTTGGAAGGCCTAACGGACTGAAGTTGGGCTATGATGAATATTCGAAGAATGAGAACAGACCATCATTTTCTTGTCCTTCTTTGCAGATTCCATCTGACCCGGAGGAGTGTTCTTCTTCCCCTTAAATCCCTGCGCTACAGCCCGCATACGTTTCAAACGTTCAATATCAATTTAACTTGAACGCGGACTTACAAGCCTGCTTCACGATTTGTCCTTTCTTTGGCTGTGTTGCATAGCTACGCGTCTGAACGAGCGGACTCGTGGACGACGAAGCAAGCAGTTGACAGGAGACGCGCTGGCAGCGTACCGGGAGCGTTAACATTGCAAGACGAGTAAGTATGAACTTGCAGTGTATGAATTTTGTGCGATCTGAGTGCAGCCCCCCTTGGAGGGGTTATTTAAGATCACGTGTTCCGACGCGTCGCAAAAGTTGTTCTTTGTCACTTGATTTCCCAGTTTGCTTGTAAGTACAAATTCAACGTTTCGTAATGTCGCGGTTACCGCGCTTCAGGTCCTCTCCAGACCCGTCAGACCCGCCAGCTCCTTCTATCGCTACTACACTGGGTTTCTCCATGTCGACGTCGACGTTGGGCCACAAACGCAAAGCGGAAGATAATCTCGATGCAGAGGCTCTTGATCAACCCCGCAAACTCCCCGCAATTGGCAATGGCGCTACAGCTCGCCCTCTAGCTACCAGCCGAAGCGCGCTCAATAGACCAACTACAACCACAGATCCTGCAACGAGACAGCTGTCAGGTCCACAACGCCTCACGAGACCCGAACCACCGAAATTATCAACATCAGCACCACGGCGGACAACTCGCGCAACTAGCGCGCCACCAAAACAATTAGGCTCAGGACTTGTACGTCCTCCGGGGCGTGTTGTTTCAGGATCGCGTGTTGCTAGTGGAAGCGGATTACAAACGAAAGAGTTCCGTGACCTGAAAAACCAAGTCGCTTCTATCGAATCCGCACAGCTTGCTAATGCCGAAAAGCTAGCACAAACCATGGACGCGGAGCGCGCTAAAGTAGCCGAGCTCGAAGCAAACCATCGTGCTTTATCCCTCGAGCTCGCTAACGCCAAGTCACTTGAGCTTGATAAGCGGAGAGAGTTGGTGAGCGCAAGCGATGAAATCGAGAAATTGCGCATGAAGCATGCTAAGGAGATTATGGAGCTCGAGATGGAAGTGAAAAGTAAAGTACGAGAGGCAAGAGAGCTTGCAGATGAGTTGAGGATGGTGAAGAGTGATTTGGAGAGGGAGAGGGATAGCGTGTCGAACCTCAAGGCAACGCTGTCACATCAGTCCACCTCACATATCACTCTCAATGCGCAGATTAATGCTCTTCATGCACAGAAGGCCGCTACGCAGATGCAGCTCGATGCTGTAACAACCATCTCCTCAGACAGGACACTCGAGCTCGAAACCGCACATCAACGAATATTGGACCTCGAGCAAGACGCCAGGGAAAGCGAAATGGTACGCCGGAAGTTGCACAACACAATTCAGGAGCTCAAGGGCAACATTCGGGTGTTCTGTCGAGTTCGCCCTGTCCTCACATCAGACTTGTCACCCTCATCTTCGTTCACCAGCAGCCCAACTCCTGATGATGAGGAAAAGGGACGGGAAGCCGATATATCATTTCCTGACAGAAGGGACCACAAGGAGATTGTTGTTTCCTCTTCAAGCTCTAGTGCCATGGGCTCTGAGCGCAAAGAAATCTATAACTTTGGTTTTGACCGGGTTCGTTCTCTCCTAACAATGCTTACACAATCTTGAGGTCACTCCTCCTCAGGTATTCGCACCTGAATCAACCCAGGCAGAAGTTTTTGAGGAGATTTCGCTCCTCGCTCAGAGCTGTGTAGATGGATATAATGTCTGCATATTTGCTTATGGCCAAACAGGTTCTGGCAAGTCTTTCACTATGGAAGGCGGATCGGTACACTTTTTTTTCGTGTGGGCTTCATACATCTCACCCACTCATTTTTCAGAGCGAGGCCGCGACAGGTATGATACCCCGCGCAGTAAGCCAGGTGTTCAAAGCTGCCGATGACCTGAAGTCCAAAGGATGGGAGTACAAGATGGACGGCCAGTTCCTTGAGATTGTACGTATTTTAACGTTGCACCGCAGGGACTCGATTGAGAAGAAAATGCGCAGTACAACGAAACAATCAACGACCTTCTTGGTAAGGGTGAGTTCGACAAGAAAAAGCATGAGATCAAGCACGACAAGTCCGGTACTCGTGTCACCGATGTTAACGTGATGTCTCTGCCGTCTCCCGCGTCTGTTACCTCCCTTCTCCGTGTCGCCAACTCCCGGCGCACCGTAGCAGCTACCCTCATGAACGAGCGTTCATCGCGTTCGCACTCTGTCTTCACACTCCGAATCTCTGGTATAAACACCCACACCGGTGAGAGCTGTGAAGGCAGCCTCAATCTCGTGGACCTGGCTGGTAGCGAGCGCCTCAACTCAAGCGGGGCTGCGGGGGACAAAGACCGCCTGAAAGAGACGCAAAACATCAACAAGAGCTTGAGTGCACTCGGGGATGTCATCGCTGCACTAGGTGAGAAAGGAGAAAAAGGAGAGAAGCACATTCCATATAGGAATTCGAAGGTGATTTGCGGGCTTCTTGGTCCTATACCTTCTGATCGACGCTCACTCGGTTTTCTAGCTGACGTATTTGTTGCAAAACTCGCTGAGCGGAAATTCCAAGACCCTGGTGAGCGCGAGATCTAATTACGGAGATGTTAGTGTAACATGATCCTGTGGCAGATGATCTTGAACCTCTCGCCGCTGGCGGCACATCTGAACGAGTCACTCTGCTCCTTGCGATTCGCGACGAAGGTGAACCACATCGTTGTTCCATGCGGTGACTTCTAAGCCTTTTGCAGGTAAATAATACCATGATTGGAACTGCCAAGAAACAAATCCGAGGATCAAGTTAGCCGTCGGTCTAATGTCTGCCGCCCCACGTCATCGTCGCTGCTTTCGTGCAGGCGGATTGCGCTTCGTATTTTGTTATTCTATAATATAGCCGCCGTGTCGTACGCAAAATTTTTATGCATATCGCTTGACGTCAAGAGAATGGCCGTGAAGCGCATTTGTCGTCCGCTAAAGGGAAGGATGATCAACAGCATGACATGATGAACACATTATAGTCCATCATCCGCGTTGAGTTGCGGATCATAGTGCTCAGGGGTACAAAATGTATAATCATCTTCGTGGATTTGTCGTGAGGGATGTCTTCATCGTGGTTTTATCGTGTGAAGCACGCACCAAACACGTGGCTAATGCTCATGCGATGACAACTTCTAAACCCCCAAAATAAATGCCTAATGAAGGATAACATCAACCACGGCCCGGGGTATGTATGTATATGCAACTAGTGTAATTTGCTTGTAATTTGCTTCGAGGCTGTTATTGACTTCATGACGTGGAAGACTTGTCCTTGGCTTCCCGTCTTACGTCGCTCGTCCATTTGAAAAAATTACACCGGTATCGGTGATCCACCTCTTCGCGGAGGCGTTCACTTTTACCTTTGTCGTACCCCGGACCGACCGGTCTAAATGAAAGGAATTAGATAGAGGCGAAATGAAGGGCACCGATGGGGCAAACCTCGAACAGAGGAAAAATATTTTCCCCTTGTTTGGACCTGGCTTGTTAACGGTGTGCTCCTTTGCAGGTTCACCGTGTACAAGGCAATTTGGTGGTTGGACGGGAGCCATCAGCTGCGACCACGCTGCTTTACTTTGCGAAGCCGAAGGCATCGCTGAGGCAAGTAAGTCCTGTGAAAGTGGATTTTCAAGTGAAGCGGAAAGTTCGAGTGCGAGCTGATAGTCGGACTCTGTGTAGTCCCGGTGATCGGTGAGGTCGTCAGGAGAAATTTCCTGGCTGCAAGGCGGCGAGACTGACGGCTGCGCAAAGAACGAGGAGAGTTTGCTTTGACCGCCTTTCAATTTCTTGGGTACTTTCTTAGTTGCATTGTCTGACGACTTGCGTTTGGCAGAACTAGCTGGGGGCACAGTTTGGCGTGACGAAATGGGATTGGAATGTAGCGATGGTACGAGGATCTGACTCGTGGATGTGTACACGGACTTGTGAGAGCTCAGCGGGGGATGCACTGGAGGTGGAGTAACAACGGCAGGCTGCGTATGATCGGGCTGTGCAACATCAGAATGTTCACTGTGCAGTTGTGTGTCTGGAGTGGGCGAAAGCGAAGAAAGTGGAGAATCTTTAGGTGAACACAGCTTGTTTCCTTTCCCGAAAAACGTAGACAGTAGCGTCTGCTTCCCGGAATACTCTTCCCATCGTCGTGCTGCGAGCTGAGGCAGGTCTTCTCGATTCCCACCCATTGGCAAGATGTCACGGAGGAATAATCGTTCGCCACCATCAGTTGTTATTTCATCGTGAAAATCAATATATATTGGACAGTGATCAGAACCTCTGAGCGATGGCTGAATGTCACCGTGCTTGATCCAGGGAAGCATACCGGGTGTGACGAGAATGTAGTCAACCCGGGTACCATAATTTGTCTCTCGAGCTGAAATTTTCATGTTCCAACCTAACATAAAGAGCACAGCATATGAACGATGGGAAGAGATGGACCAGACTTGCGTCTTACATGTGTACATTCCTTTTCTGCCAGGCCAGAATGTCCGCACGGCATCAGTCATGCAACCAATGGGGCTCAACCATCCATGAAACCACGCACGAGCAGGATGGTCGTAGAATGTCGCAGTGTTACTAGCAAGATGACCGTCGCAGTGGTCCAATGGCGTTGCACAGACATTGATGTCACCGACGACCACAACTTCCCGGCCTTCATTCATGAGCTTTCGGACTCGATCTTGCAACATGATATGGAAATTTATTTTGAAAGGAAGACGAGCATCGGAAGTTTCGTTTGGACAGTAGACGTTGATCAATACGAATAGGCCAAAGTCTACGATCAGGGCACGGCCTTCCGCTTCCAAGGCAGCGAAATCACTTGGGGTTGATCCATGCTCGTCCGGCATTAGTTCGATCTCATGTGCGCAGGGATATGAACGAGATATCCGATCATCCGACGTCAGAGGTGGCTTAGGCTGCAAGATGCCGGAGAGACCCTCCTCTGCCCGGAGTGGAGTGACAGTGCGGGAGTCAGCGTAAACTGCGACACCACTATATCCTCCTTTATTCTGTGGGAAGGAGAAGAAAGCTTCAAAATTGTCTGGTAAAGCAACACAGCGTGGCAGGTTGGAACGCGAGGTTTTCATTTCTTAGATAGATAAGGTTTGGGCATTTGACAGGGGAAGGTGAAATGAATGAACGACTCGCACCTTGAAAGCAGATTATATCTGCCTTGAGATGCTCCAGAATTCCTTGGAATGAAGTGAAGGTATTCCATCTATGGTTTTTAGGCTCTTCAAGTAACCAAGTGGAAATCATGGATAACTCACGGGTGATATTGAGGAAGAGTCCTGACACCATTCTGTCGTGCAAAGCAGAATGTCAGAGTGCATTATTTTGTGAAAGAATACAGGTCATTTCTTACAATGTTCCATGAAAGGATTCGCATAGTTCATGAGTGCGTTAAGACTACGGACGAGCTCGACTGGATCTAAGTACTATACTGAGTGAGCCTGACGGAAGTCAGTTACAACATGTGTTCAGTGGAGACTGAAAGAACTTCCTTTTTCGGCACAACGGACCGGTCAACAAGTCACAATCAAGACGACTGTGACACTGCGATGCAGCGGGCTCCTGCCACAGATTTTATTAAAGATGATACCGGCGGCTGCACTAGATCTCTTACTTTTCCACTGAATCATTGACAATCGGTTCAAATGGTTTAGGGATATCTTTCACCAAGTCATGGAAACCTTTTGATACCTCACTCCGTAGCACCCTGAGAAGCCTGAGATTATGACATCCTTTTACGGAGTTCTTCGTGCAGGAGACGGAGCTGTACTGGAAGCTACGATAAGGACTGTCCTGTACGTGGTCATTTACTTCTGACTGAGCATTGACCATTGCGTCTTTAACAGCCACCTGCAGGTTACCACTTCAGTTCACCCCAAATGTGTTAATCTATTTAACAAAAGTTTCACCTCCGCGGCCACAGGCTTGTGCTAGTCGTCTATCTATGGTCATCCTTTGATAATTCACTTACTTGCAAACACGCTGCTTCCGCACGTTTGATCATCAATACCCGATCACACCGTTTTACGTCTACAAGTTGGTATTGAAACCCGTCCATATCGTCTCCCTAATTTTTTTGACCCATTAATGCTTATGTATTTTGAGAATGATTCACCGTAAACTCACTTATTATCTTCCTATCAGCTTTGGCAGCACTCTACTAGAGATTAGCGCAGCTCCACGTCAGGGTCACCGTTGCTTCGTATTCCTCCTCGAGGCCATCACGCTGAGTTCAGTGAGTCTAGCGATAACATGCCGTCATCTTAAATAATTCCTCACTAAGACGTCCAGCGCATGAATTTCGCATTTCGCCTTCAAATCACGACTTCTGCGTGCGGTGCTCGCCTGGGCCGTTCTGCCGTTTTGGAGTGTATTTCAGAACCTTACTTTAGTTCCTCATCCCAACATCAAAACCAGGATCCGATCCTTGCACGTATAACACCCAGGGACGATCGCTGCAGCAGACACAGTAGTGTTTTCTCACTATGTTTCGTGGTACGTCCTCCAGTAGAGCAGTTTTGATCATTCTCACTTATATTCAAGGCACTGGAGCAGCGCATGCTGCTCGTTCTTTCCATGACGCGACCTCAAGCATTCCAAGCCCCTACGCTCGAAATGAAGCATTTACGGACCCTAAACGGAAACAGACCATCATTAGTCTTTTGGATGTCCTGGGCGAGCTCAGCAATGAGGCGTCTTCAGACAACGGTCAGTCGTTTTCTCCACTGGCCATCATATACTGCTAATTGTATATTTCTAGATGCCAACCTTCCTTCCAATTTGAAGATGACCGAGACGTTCGTGAGTGGTCATCAGTACATCACTCAATCGTTGCTTTAGTGGTTTTTCAGCCACTGTGGACGAAAAACTACAAGTTGCAGGATCAGAATTGTTTAACAAATTCGAGAGGTAAGACCCACGTTGTTTCGTCTCCTTGCACCGACCAGTTTGTACAGGCGAATCGATAATCTTGACAAAGAGGTGTGAACGGGTGCAGCCCTGATGCTTAAACGCTCATCTCCCATGTAGCTCCGCAACTTCGCTAACGCTGCCCGCCAACTTGGTAGTTCTGTTGGAATATTGTCATCCGCTTTTCGACTACGGGAACGCCTCACAAAATTGCTGTTTCTGTTTCGCGAGAACGCAGCTACGTTGTTCCCTCGGAAAATTTTGCGTCAACCTCGAGAAACATTAGTGAACCCTAACTTGATGGACCGACGACGCACATGGAGAGGTCAACAACCTCCGCTCAGGCCCATTCATGATGATGGTCTTGATCCCGAAAGTTTCCCCGGTCAATTCGCTAGTTTCGCAGAAGATGTCGTAACGTTCCTGAACTGCCTGAACGAGTTTCCGGAGTTTACAGACGAGGCAGTCAATACGTCAATGCGTGCTTTCGAAGTCGATCTCAAGGTGAACTCTTTGGTTGGCTAGTGTCGTTGTTTCCGTTAATCATATTTTTCTAGTATTGGGCATCGTGTCTTCAGGAGTACAAAGGTAGCGTGTCTACATGGGCTTGCATTGCACGATCTTCTCAACTAGTTTTAGGTCAATTTCGGTACCCAGCAGTGCAGCGCTATATCCACGATTTGACGTCAGAAATTGGGGAGCACATTGATAACATCACGGTCAATCTGTCGATGTTTATCGAAATCGGTATACATCCAATCTATCCTTAGTACTTTCAAACTCACGTTCTCTTCCAGGCGTGCCGACGATTAGGTTCGCCCAGCAGCATGCGGCAGCAAACCTGCTAAACTTATCGACAGTCGCGACGTTTTTCTCAGCTGTGACGGCAACGACCTTACAATTTTCATACCAATTGACAGATGGAGTGCTGGAGAAGTCTGTTAATGCGTTCTGGTTCTCCTCGTTGGTTTTCAGTATAGCAGCCGCAGTGAACAGTCTCCTTGGTCTTACCTGGAAGCAAGCCATGTAGTGGGTCTATCATTCGTCCTGCCCGTACTCATGTCAAATGACAGTCATACAGTCGCTCTCCGGGACATAGGGTACCTTGGTGGGTATTGATATGGATTAAGCGATCGCCTTTAGTCTTTCTCGTCATGTCTGTGGCATGCTTTTCCGCGGGCTTGATGCTTTTCACATACGCTACAAACCAGGTATGGGGTCTTATTCAACTGATCAACGCATGTCTAAGACGTAATGATTTTGATCAGGGATTTGTCACGTCCACGATCACCACTGTCTTTACAGTAAGTCTATTGATGGACCTGCGGTTCTGAATTGCGTCCTTACTCGAGTTCCCAGGCCGTCACTTCCTTCGGCCTGGCTGCCGTCTCCGCTTGGTTCGCCTCAGAACGCTGGATATTCGTTCAGCACCGCGGTCATGTGTGGCTGGAGGATGTAATAAATGAGGCAACTCACCGCATGCTCCTCCTATCTGCTGTTGTGGAATTGCGGAAGATCATCCACTTTTGCAATCAACGCATCTTGGCGACCCGCGGCCTGATAAGACGAGTGTCTTTCAAGAAGGTAACCGGCGCGATTACCCGGTTCAGACATAAGCACCATACTCTTCCCACCACGCAGGAGGGCCCGCAGATGCTTGAACTTCCTCACCGCCAGGAGCCAGCTTTATCCGTGTGCTCGGAATATACCGAGCGCCACAATTCTTTGGATGTGCCTGCGAGTGAGGAGAGCGAGGCTTCCCGTCGATCCATTGCCCGTCAGCGCTTCAAGGGAGCCGTTCGTTCTGTCATCATGATGCAGCAAGCGCAAGCGGGGCAGACCCCGCTGTATCTACGGCCCTTCATGCCGCCACGGACCCCCTCTTTTGACAGGACCTCCGCTTCAGGAATGTCTCCCACCCGATTCTCGTCCATCGGTTTGAACACCATTCGAGGACAGAGAGTTTCTACATTGATCCCAAAGCTGAAAACCCTGGAACCCTTACAGGACCTCTCCATACATACCGCCCTTGTTCGGCATCTACAGTTCTCCCCGAACTGGAAAATATCTCGCTACGTCAAGGTGTGTTATGATTTCTTTGTAGCTTCTCGGGCTAATATGCTGCGTCAAGTTGGGATCGGTCTTCCATCATTTTTCGTGTCGGGGTAAATAATGTCGGAGTAAGCACATGAGGTGTCGCGCTTTCACGAACGTTGCTTACACTAATCTTGCCTAGGAATCTTTTTCAACTCAGGCTGTTCTGGTACACGTGCGTGGCTTTATCGGCCAAGTTGCATGGTATGTAATGCAGCGAGTGTTTCACCATCTAAATGCTCAAATGTGATTGGACAGGTCTGCGACCGGTACCATTCTCTTGACGAGATTAACTCGCGGAATCAAGGTCTGGACGGAGGATGGACTCTGTAAGAGAACAATCGACCGACCGCACTCTGTGTCATCTATAACATGGCTGCCTAACAGCGAGAGTAATTAGTTTTATTGTCCTGTCTGATTGTACGTTGCTGATACTTTACGACAGCGCAATTTTTCTCTGTCGAAGGTAGCGATGTTTTCAAACTGGTTAGCGCAACTGTCCTCATTTATATATACACTGATAAATCGTGAACTCTATCTTCAGGACACCCAAGGAAAGGTGATTAAATCACTCGGTGTCAGCAGAATTCCAACTGAACATATTTTAAGGTTCTTGATTCGTATCACTTTGGTCGCATCCAGTTGCACAATGTGGTCGTGACTCCAGATGGCCAGCGGTTACTGGGTGTGGGTCCACTCCTTGCGGCACCTAATGGTTTGCATCCAAGTCGCACCACCAGGGTCGAAAAACGCATAATAGGTGGGCGTTGTGCATGTTCATAGAGGCCATCTGGTTGACTTTGTATAACATAGTTTTCAACATGGAGACTAAAACGTTCGAGAGGTAAGTTGCCTTCTTCATCATTTCGAATTTTTTTACTGATGATGTCAAAAGCCAGACACCCGTCGTGAACGACGTGCGTGACATAACGATTTCCAAAAGGGGTGGAAATGTGTTGATTTCTTTTGAGCGCAAGGTACTGAGAGCTATGATAATATCTTTACATCCTCTGATCACCCACATCGTATCCGCAGACACCTCCGCAGTTGTGGAAAATGGAGCTAGTACGGGATACTAGAGGTCGCGAACAATTTTCATATGCACAAGTCGCTAGGCTGCTTCTCCGCCATACGTATCTGCCCAAAGCTCAGGTGGATATCGCAGGCTCCAGCTACTTTGGGGGAAAGGAAGACCAGTTAGTGCTATGCGCAGGGAAAGGTACGTTTCTCCTAACCTGCTAACTTCATCTAAAAACTATACTTATGAATACTTGGACACAGCGGGCGATATTCACATTTGGGATCGCGATAGTGCAGCGTTGCTACATTACATTAGACCTCAAACATTCGGCGGGGACTTGACATGTGTTGCATGGAACCATTCCACCGACGAACCCTTCATGTTCGCCACAGGCAGCCACGACGGTACGGTACGCATATGGACGACGCCAGCGGGGGACCGCTCTTCTGATGACGCATCCTATCTCGAGCGGCGCACTGATGCCGGTATGACAAGTTCGGATCAGTGTGCGTCTCCACCTATCTTGGCCCCACCGTCTCCGCCTATCCTGGGTCCACCGCATGTGCCTGGATCCAGTCGTCGAGAAAGAGCGCCGACCATACGAACTAAATTCTCGATAGGACCTGGGTAGGACATTGCTAACATCCAGGATGGGCGCCATACAATAGATGATAGATTTGCGTGTTTGCATGTTCGCATGTTCACCTGGGTTTCATATATATTGTCCTCATCGGTATCTTATTCAGAATAGCACAGTTATGATACAACACTGTAATCACATCCTTAAACCCTCTCACAGCTTGAAAATACCTGGCAAATATTGTTTGATTGTGACAACATGAAGCAAGGTTCTGGTCAATCGCTTAATTCCAACTGAAATCTTGCGATGGCGTATATCTTAGCTTCTGCTGGACACATGTGTCTATCCTAAATGGATTTCCCAGTCATACCGCGGAGTCCAAGAGATATGAGTTTCTTTCGAACGCTCGGAGCGCAATTGGGGCGTATCACATGATGATGTGGATCATCAATACGTGACTTCGGTTAGCAGTCATAAATGCTTGCATGCGAGCGATCCTGAAGATGATTCATTTACCAAACGGCGTTTGTGAACACCCCATGGTCCGCCAGGTACAAATATTATGGATCAATGAGGTGTACGCCGCTGGAATGTTTCATAGGTCGATGATCCTTCAGTACTCAATAATGTAGACACCCATATCACGTACTTGGAATTCCTCGGAACTTGGGCAGGACGAGCTGCAGCCTGAGCACGCTTGGCCCAAAATATTTACGGATCCCGAGAGGTCGAGAAACATTGGGATGTTGGTAATGAACTTCTTGAACAGTATTTGAAAAGGCCGCGAGGGTGGAGTGCCACGAAGGTTTTCAAGTATCAGAGTCTCCATCTCTGGGCTGAGAACATCGAACGATCCGTTTTGGCAGCTGCTAGAAGATTCATAGTGTACCGTGGATGACCTTCTAAAGGGTTATCCACCCTGGAGAAATTGGGGTCAGTTCCTGGACCCGTCTCGGTAGGGTACAGGTTTGATACGAGTTGGATGCCGTCAGGATTTTTTTTCCTTGCCTGATATCCTTTTTTGTAATTTCTCTGGTCTACTATTCCATAACTGTGCGATTCCCAAGTATAATCTTGCCGATTGGCTGAGGAAATAGATGGTATACGCGCGTCGCGCGAGCCATTTCAGCATATTGCTCTCTGTCAAATCTTGGGGAATTTCGCACAAGTTGGGCTAATTGAGCACTACTACATAGTATGACGGGCAATAAAGAACTAACAGGATACTGAGGAACGAGTGATGTAGGCACGCAGGGAGTCACTGATGGCCTTACATGGGGAGGTGGACGTGAAGAAATGGAAGAAGAGTATGTGCCGAACGAAAGGGTGACCATATGGCATAAATGCAATTCCTAGTAGGTAATAGGAGATAGGGACTAGGGGTGTGTAAGTGTTGTACATAGAACATTTGGTCTGCTTTCGAGCTATGATCATGAGCTGTCATACGATAAATGTACAAAGGGATAATATTTGTAATGTCAAGTAACCATACAAAATATCTTCGCATTTCAAAATACAGGAGTGACTACTCGCGGAGAGGGCTGTATCTCCACGGGCAAGGCATAGCGCCCTTCAGTCTTTCTTAAGAGCTGAGCAAAAAGTGGTTGAGGATCGCAGCATGTGACATCACCGAAGACTTACTGGCGAACCACTCACGTAAGCTGGATTTTGTAGCTTCATCACTTGCATTCATTATGGATTCGTACGTTGTGAATGCTTCTCCAAATCTGCCCGCCCAAATGAGTGCACGGCATAATTGCTTGTGGGCGGTTTGCCACAATGACTCAAGGTCCCACCCGAAGAGCTGACAAAAATCCCAAAACAAACAAGCAGTTGAGTATGAAAAAGATTCATGGCTGTATCGCATCAACGCACCACGGTGAAGTCCCCATACATACGATGAATTGGCAACTTAGAAAAGAAAGCGCTAGACTTGACAGCGGAAGTGAAATGGTCGACAGCTTCAAGCTTGTGAAGCCAGCTGTCCAAGGCAATGGTGCCTAGTTGGACGCGTAGATACGTCTGATGTGGAAAGCGCGGAACAATCAGTGTTAGCACACGAAACCGGACTTAATACTCACTTTAACGATATGACAAGCGAGAGGATCGGTATCGGGAAAATCGGCGACTAGTTCTTGGACGCGCTGCATTGCCTCCTCGTGTTTATTTGCGTTGAATAGTGCGATAGCCTGCAACTTATAATGAAGCGCGGAGTGTGCAATGAAAGAGTAACCTGCCTTGATCAGGAAAAGTAAATGGGTTGTCTTTGAAACACTGTCAGTTAATGTGACGCAAGGTCAAAAACTTTCATGGCGTCCCGGGACTGCCTTTTCCCGTAGAGGGCAATGCCCTTGGCAATATAGCCTGTTAACGATGGATTTATGCGTATTGACTATGTCAGGATTAATGTGAGCCTAAGTGAAGTGCATGTTGGATAACTTACTTCATTTGCATCTTGAAGTGCATTGGCCCAGTTGAGTTTGCGTGCCATAACAAATGAGCGAGTGGCATAGGAAGTGTAGTCGTTAGGGTGCGCCTTGATCTCTTGCGTGAGTATCTCTTCGGCCGTAAACAATTCTCCCAAGATAAGGGCATTGCGGGCACTCGTGGTGATGGTGAGGATCTAAGGTATGCTCGAATTGAGTTAATTCAGAGTCGATGATGGAAACATGCCTTTGAATCAGAGCTTTGAGCCTTGAAAGCAAAGGGAGGCAGGACAAGATGAATGATCAGATCTTCAGAATAGGGCAGGATAACAATGGGAAATTACCTTTGACTTGGAAGCACCCTTCGGCAAAGCATCCTTGGGTACTGCCCACTGTGAGATCTTCTCATCATCACCTCCGCTGAGTACGTGCTTGCCATCCGTGGAGAAAGTGACACAGCACACCCGGTCAGAGTGCTGGAAGATGGAGATAGTTCGTTGATCTGAGAGGCGCCAGAGACGGACTTGATTGTCATCAGATGCAGAAGCGACGAGCATTCCAGAAGGATGGATCGCAATGACATTGATATCATTAGTGTGTCCCGCCCAGACATCACCGACCTGCTCCCAGGTGGATGCATCCCACTCTCGTATAGTAGGATCCTCATAATTGCCTGATGAAAGAAGGCCAGTGCCATCGGGTGTCCAGGCAAGCGAACAGTTGTATGAGCCGTGAGCATGAAACTTTGCAACACGGTGCCTTGTGCCTGGATTATAAATTTCAATGTTACTGGCTGTTGCGATAGCAAGATGTCCGCCAGATGGCGAATAGCGAACGCAGAAAATACGGTCATCACACAGGATCGGACTTCCTTTCAACTGCCAGGTTTTCGTGTTCCACAACTTCGCCTTTTGGTCCATTGAAACAGTGGCCAGTACTGTGCCATTGGGGGAGAGGTCCAGTGATATGATCCCGGACTGGCCTTTGATGGCTTGGGTGAGAAATTCACCAGTTGCTCCGTGCCAGGCAATAACCTCTCCCTTCTCATCACCACTTGCTATCAATTTCCCGTCTTGTGACACCGCTAATGCCCACACCTCACTCTTATGCCCTGCCATCATCTTCAACAACCCACCTGCCCTCAAGTCCCACATACGAAGCCAGCAGTCTGACGAGGCAGTGACCATACACCGTCTATCAGGGAATACTGCTACTGCGAGTACTGCTCGATAGTGATCATCAAACGCTCGAACGGGTGTGGTGCTGGGATTGAACCAATGCGACATCTTGCTGGAGGCCCGAGGCTAACGATATTGAGCACAGTCAAGATCGACTTGCTAGAGAGATTGTGGCGGTCTCGTTCCAAGTTGCGGAGGTGCGTGCACTGAGCGTCTTTATACTGCTTCACAGCATTAACCTTATCAGAACTCTCAAGACATATGAGGCTGTTATTATAAGCGCCTTCGTGTTGCCGCTGATGAATCGACGAGCTCTCCTGAACATCGGTTATCAACAACAGGTGTTGAATAAAGCTATGGAATAGACTTGGTTCTTCGACCATCGAGACATCAACTTAATAGTAATACGAATGTCCAAGCCCTTCCAGCTCAAATCAAACTTTGCCCTTCAATCTCCACCACGCTCCGAGACAGGACGCTTCCTTCCCACATGTTATAGTCATATTTAAATAACAAGAAAGCCAATTCCTTCCACTGCCGGTACAGGAAAGGTGACAAGACTGTCCTGTACTAAAGCGATTCGACTGAAGTTCAGTCGAATCGCTTTAGTACAGCATCCCCATTTCTCAAGGTTCTTGATTCTTACAACTTCTTTCACATCCCTGACTTGGCAATCCCTGTATATGGCTAGCGGTTGCGTTCACCACTGAAGCCACTTTAAGAAGCATGTGATAGGTGAGTCAGGTGAGTGTGGGGCCACAGGCAACTACCGCAGACACGAGTCACCATTCCTCGCCATCGACGGCGGGTATGGAAATATATCGATTTTGATCGAGCACGCCATAGCGATGGCCATATGAGGTACGCCTATTTCTGCAGCCCGTATTTGCAGAAACGTCCGCAGCTAGCTAGCACAAGATCCTAAGGATCGTAAAAACCCCTCCTCACACGTTGCGTGGCTGGCTATGCGTTTCGCATATCTGTAAAAAGCTCACGTGGATGGATGTCGCGGGTTCAAGTCACGTACTTAGGCGGGAAGGAAGCTAGCAGTATGTGGGCGTACATATACATTTCATCTATACTTGGAATATCAGACAATATCCATATCTAACGAGTACAATGGCATGTGCATATGCTTCCCCTTTCCGTGTTCAAACCAATAACCTTAATCACCAAAGTTAAGTTCACCGTTTTGGCTAAGCCGAGTGCAGCAAATCATGTCTTGGTAATCTTGAACTGTCATTTTCGAGCTGTGGAGTCAGGCTGTACCCGGTGGGACATGTTCGGATTCAGCACGACAATTTGCGTCCGAACTGGCCAACCCATGCCCCAACAGGTATTTGGAGTTGCCCCTTTCCTGTTTCATATGCAGCAATGCGAACTATAGCTCACGGATACTTATTTTGCAGGCACTTGTTTGTGATCAATTGATCCTTGGCCCGTTTGTTGGTAGCTCCCAAGACCGTTTCTCCTCTGCAATGCGATATTCTACGAAATGGATTGTAACATCTCGTAATTATGCCTCAACTACAAGTATACCTACCTTGATACTTGCCAGACAAAAGACCGTCCCCTTGCACATGCTCCAACATAGGTTCCTCGAGCAACAATTCGAACGCCTGCGCAGTGCGGAACTCAGTTAAAGTTCAACAACTCGATATCGGATCGGTTACACGTGCGCAACGCAATAGGACAGGGAGGCCCATTATCTATGACCGCCTATTTAATTTATAATGCTGACCTCATTGATATAGCTAGCCCACGCAATAAGGATACTGCGCAGACGACACAGCATACATAGCAGTAGGGTCGACCTTCGAAAACACCCACGGAACGCTCAAAGAAAGACCGAGCGAAACACTTCAATGGTCAGGAGAACACAACTCGAGGTTTTAATTCACGCTAATCGACTTCACCCACAGTAAAACACGCACTTGACTTGCGGTCGTCTTACAATATGCCACCATATACCCCTCTGAGGTTCTGTGGCCGTCTTGTTGAAATGACGATAAGTCGTAGTCGTTGAGGACGCCAATGAATCAACAGCCTAAGCGGTATCCCATGCAATTGCTGGAACTGACGCTGCGGTGATGCACCCCCTCCCCCCAGAGGGCGCGATGGCCTGTCAGTATTTAATAGATGTATAAAGAGCACCAGAAGGAAAGAATACCTACACTTTACCATTTGCCACCATGCAGCGAGGAACTCCCTCTCGGCCAGGACTCAGCATCGTGATGGGGAGAAGTTTTCTGAACACGATGATGCGCAGGACACTGCTGCCCCGTCAGTGTCCTTAAGTCCTAGGGTGTGTCTGATTTTTGCCGTGAATGCTTCTTCAAGCTTCTGGAACCAGATCATCTCTAGGTCAGTGTGCCAGTGGCCCAGATCTGTTTTCGCAATTTTGTAGACTTCGTCGAGGGTCTGAGGCTCTCTCTGGCGTGTCTATTCTGGCAAATAGAGATACTTTGTAACTAGTTCGGCAGATTCGTTGGAGACTCCCATGGCAAACCCGATAGCGCCTTGCTCTCCACTAGAAATATCACCATGATACGAGTACAAAGGCGATGCCGCGGTACAGATCATAATGATACATAGATCTCCATGTTACAATATGCATCACGATGCCAATGGGCAGCGGCGTCATATCCGTTGGCTGTGGTATAGTGCAGTTCATTCACACTCATCAAGAGCTAATGGAAGGATCTACGAGTGAGCATTGTGGCATGGGCAACATTACCGAAACTTACCAGAGCCCCAAGCAAGAAAGATGGCCTTCGTGGGTTCATCACTCGTGTCCATCATGTATCGGTACGCTTCGAAGGCTGTTCCAAGTCGACCTGTCCGGAGTAGTGCATAACACCGTTTCTGGTTTGCGACTTGCCACAAGGATTTGAGGTCCCAGCCGAAAAGCTGCATAAGCATGCAGTTGAGCATAAAATGGATTGTCGGTCGCGTCATGAACACGTACCACAACAAACTCCTTGTACATAGAATGAATATCCAATTTAGAAAAGGAAGCACCAGCTTTGACAGCGGCAGAGAAGTGGTCAGCGGCTTCTTTGTGAAGGCCGCCATCCATGGCAATGGTCCCCAGCGAGAGGATCGGGATTGGGACGAGTAGCTAGCTCTTGCACGGGAAACACACCCTCCTCATCCTTATTTGCATTGAAAAATGCGATGGCCTGAAATTGTTATGAACAATGACGGCATATGAATCAGAAATATACCTGCCTTGATCAAGAATAGGCGATGAGCCATCTTTGAATCTCCGTCCGCGAACGTGAACGCGAGGTCAAATGCTTTCGTCGCGTCCCAGACCTGCTGTTTGCCACAGAGGGCAATGTCCTTGGAGATATAGCCTATGAAGGAGGGCTGAGTGCTAACGGACTATGTCACGAGACACGAATCGAATTAGCCTATATTGCGTGGGGTGTGATGGTTCGGCATATCATACCATAGTTGCATCATGAAGCGCGTGGTCCCAGTCAAATAGTCTCGCCATAATGAATGAGCGATTGGCATAGGAAGCGTAGTTTTTGGGATCAGCGTCGATATCCTGTGTGAGTAACTGTTCGGCGGTGGGCAAATCCTCAGTTATGAACGCATTGCGGGCTGCGGCGGTCATAGCGAAAATCTGTGGTATGCTCGAATTGCAATATCAGGGTAAAGGATGGAAACATGCCTGAGGAGTCTCGCTGCCTGGAATTCCCTTTGGCAAGGCATCCTTGCACAGTATGAGATTTTAAGACGAAGGAGCAGTAAATAAAGCAGATAGTACCTTTGATGCCTGTTCATTAGAAGCATTCTTCGCCAAAACATCCTTGGGCAGTATGGTGAACTCTATGATTTGTTTATTTACTGTTCCGCCGAGGATGCGCCTGCCATCAATGGAGAAGGTGACACAATGCAGTGGGCACTCCAAGATCGCGACAGTTCTTCGATCCGAGATCTGCCAGAGACGGATGGTGTCGCTATCGTCTAGAGATACTAGAGAAGCGGCAAGGGTGCCAGTAGGGTTAATGGCGATGGCGTAGTTGCATTTCATGTAATTCTCGTCCTTCCAGGAATCACCGACCTGCTGCCAGGTTGATGCATCCCACTCCCGTATGTTGGGATCATGATAACTGCCCCCTGAGAGAAGGCGCGTGCCATCAGGCATCCACGCGAGTGATAAGTTTTTTCCTGTGACCCTTGAAGTTTGCGATGCAGTTCCCTGTGCGTGGATCATAAATTGTGATATCGGAATTTGTCGCGATGGCAAGATGTTCACCAGACGGTGAATACCGAACACAGTGGAGGAATTTCTCAAAATAATACGTAGCCTTGTCCTGACAATGGATTGGGTCTCCTTGTACTTTCCATGTTTCTGTACTCCATAACTTGATGCCATCTGTTGAACTGACACTGGCAGTAGCCAATACTGTGCCATCGGGAGAAAAGTTAAGTGAGCTGATTGCATGGGAGTGGGCTTTGATGGTTTCAGTGAGAGATTTCCTTGTTTCTCCCTGCCAGGCAATGAAGTCCCCACTCTTATCACCGCTTGCTATCAATTGCCCATCTCGTGATACAGCCAATACCTTCACCTCGTCGTAATGCCCCTCCATTTTCTTCAACATGACACCTGCCTTTAAGTCCCAAATACGAAGGGTCCTATCTGCCGAGCCAGAGACCATATGTCGTCCATCAGGGAAAACTGCGACTGCATCTACGTGTTCGTCATGACCTTTAGATGCTCGAATAGGTTTGATGCGCTGTGACATTTGATGAAGGTTGATGGTGTTCAACGAGCACGATCGAGGGAGACTCAGCGGAGAGATTGTGATCGTCTTGCAGCCGAGGGATTGTGGTCATTCAAAGGTGCGTGCGGTCAGTCACTGGGCGTCTGAGTCTTTGCAGCATTTAAATTAACCTCCCCTCAGACGCCCAACGCACGAGGCTGTTGTCACAAGCACCTCAGGCCATGATGTGTCCACCTTTCTTCGCCGCAACTTTTCCAGATAAGTCAAACAAGCTTTTCTAATGATATCATTGATATGACTCACCAGCCATCACTACGTGACAGACGCTGAACACCATTGTTAAATAGGGCACCACATCCGTCGAGATTCGAGAAAACGTCTGATTGTGGACAGGCACACTCTTTTACGGTCGCTTATGCCAGCTCATGGCATCCGGCCCGTACAAACGACAGGCTCCCGATTTGGATCGTCAGTTTGAACTTTTGTTGTTTCGCGTTGCGTGGTTCCCCCTAGTAGTGAGCTAAACGCGTACTTACCGTATTACCATATTGTCCTTGTCATCATCTGAGGAGCGTTCATGATTCTAATTAAATCACGCCAAGTACGTGGTCCCTTGTTCAACGAAGCCATGAAGGACCGCGTTTAGGACAAGGCTTTGATTACTGGATCGCCGCTTCTTTGTCTTTATGTTTATTTAGGACTGAGGGTTGGGAGTCGACAG
Source organism: Suillus subaureus (assembly GCF_016647635.1). Lineage (NCBI taxonomy): Eukaryota > Fungi > Basidiomycota > Agaricomycetes > Boletales > Suillaceae > Suillus > Suillus subaureus. The sequence continues at coordinate 784,487 of NW_024538570.1, forward strand.
AATACAATTACAGCATGTTTTTTATTTATTGCCTTGTATTCAGGAGAAGGCAAATATCAAAGGCATAACTGTCCTTCTGGGTTTAATTGGTCGCTTGTGCAGCTTACATGCGGTGACACTCGGGGCCTACCACTGCAATGTCAGTGCGCTTGGGGTGGTCCATAGCAAGTGAGTGAGTTTCAATTTTTATCGTACATGATCACACAAGCCTGCATCCGGCAACGTTATCATGATGATTTGACGGAGTTTGAGGAATCATCGAGCCTCGTCTGAAGTTTTCCGGTCGTAACCATAGCGTGTCGTGCCAACTGCGTCATTTTGACGGCGCCATGTATGGTTGTCTGTGTGCGAGAGAATCGGACAGTGAACAAGAAGCACAGGACAACCATTTACCGAAGTGGCGAATAGGCAAGTCTGTGATGGGACCAATCAGCGTAAGAACGGTCCAACTGGGGCGTGATAGAAGGAACAAGTTATGCGGGAATGCAGTAGCTCTCCATAAATTTCAACGAACAGATTCACTGACATATGATACAAATGCAATTCATAGTCAGCGGTGGGTGCATAAGCATGATAGATGGTCTTTCCTGCATCCTGTTGTGAGCCAGCAGACCATACGAATACAAAGGGCGATTTGCGTATACAAGCAAGTAGTGTCAAGGTACGAACGAAAACTACTCAAACTCCTCGTTTTGAAACACACAAGTAGCCGCTCGCTGCAAGGGCAACATCTTCATGGGCGGTGTGGAGTGCGCTTCGCCTCCCATTGAGAGCTGAAGGAAATTCAAATGAGTATCGTAGCACGGGTAGTGTTTCTGATAACTTGCCAGGGATCCAATCAAGAAAGATGGCCTTCGTGGGTTCATCACTCATGTCCATCATGTATCGGTACGCTTCGAAAGCTGTTCCAGCTTGATCGCCCAGGAGAAGCGCATGGCAACGTTGCTTGTTTGCGGTCTGCCACAAGGATTTGAGGTCCCAGCCGAAAAGCTGCACAAGCACGCAGTTGAGCATAAAAAGGATTGTTGGTTGCGTCATATCAACGTACCACAACAAAGTCCTCGTACATAGAGTGAATATCCAACTTAGCAAATGAAGCGCTAGCATTGACGGCGGCAGTGAAATGGTCAGCGGCTTCTCCGTGAAGGGCGCCATCCATGGCAATTTTTCCTAGTTGGACTCGCATATATGCCTGATTTGCGAAGCGCAGAAAATCCAGTGAGCACACGAATCTGGACTTGATTGGATGCATTATACTCACTTCTACAACACGACAGGCGAGAGGATCGGCATTGGGACGGGCAGCCAGCTCTTGGACTGGAAATATTGCCTCTCCATCTTTATCTGCATTGAACAACGCGATGGCCTGGAAAAACCGTAATGAAGTATGGTGAGAGATTTTTTTAAAAACACGTGCCCTGATCAAGAAGAGGAAATGAATTGTCTTCAAATCGGCGTTGGTGAACGTGAACGCGAGGTCGAATGCTTTCGTCGCGTCCCAGACTTGCTGTTTCCCGCAGAGAGCAAGGCCCTTGGAGACATGCCCTGTGAAGGAGGGCTCAATACTGATGGACTACGACACGATCCAAATTAGCCTGCATTAAGAGGCATGATGGGTCAGCGCATCTTACCTTGATCGCATCATTGAGCGCATGATCCCAATTGAGTTGTCGCGCCATGATGATCGACCGATTGGCATAGGAGTTGTAGTTGTCGGCATCAGCATCGATCTCTTTGGTTAGCAGCTCTTCGGCAGTATGCAGGTCTCCAGTTATGCATATGTTACGAACTGCCGCATTTATATCGAGAATCTACAGCATGTTCGCGTTAATGCGCTGTCACTGGTCAGAGAGCCAAAGGTGAATACATGCCTTGAAATCATACAGATGCGAAATTAGATGATAAAGAGACGGAAAACGAAAAGCAGCTTACCTGGTGTGCCACTTGTTCCTTGGGACCATCCTGCGGCAAAGCATCCTCGGGTACCTGCCACTTTGATATCTTCTTATCCATACCTCCACTGAGAATGTTCCTGCCATCTGTGGAGAAGGTGACGCAGTGCACCTGAGCAGAGTGTTTGAATATGGCGATCGTTTGTCTGTCAGAGAGCCGCCAGAGGCGGACATGGTTGTCCTCAGATGCAGAGGCAACGAGTGTGCCATTAGAGTTCAAGGCAATGGCTCTGATACCGTGGGAATGGCCCTCCCAGGGATCACCAACCCGCTGCCAAGTCAATGAATCCCACTCCCATATGGTACAATCCTCCCCATATCGGCCTGATGAGAGAATACGTGTGCCATCGGGTGTCCATGCGAGCGAGTAGTTGATTCCACTGGTCGTTGCTTGGAACTTCGCGACGCATTCTCTCGTGGCTAGTTTCCATATTTGGATGTTACTGTGTGTTGCGATGGCAAGATGTTCACCAGACGGTGAATACCGAACGCAGCGAGCAGGTGAGCCACATTGGATCGAATTTCCTCGCTCCTGCCACGTTTTTGTATTCCACAGTCTCGCCGTCTGGTCGAGTGAACCGGTGACCAGCATCTCATCATCTGGGGAAAAGTCCAGCGATAGGATCCAATTAGTGTGGACTTTAATGACTTGTGTGACAGGTTCGCCAGTATTTCCATCCCAGGTTACCAGCTCTCCGTTTTCGCCACCGCTTGCTATCAATTGCCCATTTCGCGATACCACCAATACCCACACAAAGCCGCCATGCCGCTCCATTTTCTTCAACATAACGCCTTCCTTTATGTCCCACAGGCGAAGAATCTTGTCTTGCGAGCTCGTCACCATCCTTCGTCTATCGGGAAGAACTGCAACACTGGATACAGATCCATCGTGGCCTTCAAATCCTTGAACGGGTGTGGTACTTGGGATGAGTTGTGACATTTCACTGAAGGTTGGTGGTGTTGAACAAGTCGTGGGCTTGTTAGAAGGCTCTGGAGGGATCGTGGATGTCTAACATTAAGCAGCATTGCCATCAACTGCCAGTGAAGGGTTTTTCCTAATCCTGATTCCATTACGATATCAATCTTCCTCGTGTCTCGTTAGATGTCTCAGGCATGAGGCTATTATCATAAGCGCCTTGGCATGTGCATCCGAGCTCTCCTGATGCGTGATTAATTATCGCTGCAAGTCAATCAGTTTTCAAACGAATACTCAGAGCCCGAATGTCTTCACAGTGACGTGCTCGATGACCTCATCAGGGAAATCCTCGCTCTGAAATCGGCTGAAACGCGATAAACTTGAGTATTTGATTCAACGAGGACTTTAATTATGGTTGGTCGGTGTATCTCACCCATGAAAATGAAACGCGTGCTCCCAGCCGTGTTGTATGCCATAACAATTTCAAATGAGCGGTTGGCATCGACGTCAATCAACCTTTCAGCAGTAGGCAAGCCCTTTATGGTGCAGTATCGTTGGTGTGCTCGGTCGAAGTGCTTGATGAGCAGTGGACATGCTTGGAAACAGATACGGAGGCCACGAGAGCTCCCAGCAGAAGCGTTCCCAGCAAGGGCCTTGATCCAGTCGATATAGTTGTTCTAAGGAAGATTACTACCTGGTCGATAGATCCCACACCCGCATAGGTTCATTTTACTGTTCTAGATTGGCTGCAAGGAAAATATCGTGGTTGCTATAAAATAGATAAAGTTCAAATTTCAAAGCCCGCGAATGCGATTGTTTCAGTCTGGAACTTCTTGCACCCATGACCTGGATCTTCCATCCTACTTGAGCAAGCCACGATGCCAGCTACACGCAAGGTTGTCCCTCGCAAGCGCGCTCAGTCATCCAATGAAGATTCAGAGCCCGAATCTCTTCACAGCGACGCGCTCGATGACCTGCCGCCCAAGAAACGCACGCGCTCTTCCAATCCTAAGTCCAGCTCACCTTCAAAACCCAAGCCCAAGCGTAGGACACGCAAAGCCAAGGAAGATGATGTCAAGGATGAAGAGGATGTAGATGGTAGCGACGTAGACCTGAAGGAGGGGCAGCAAGTCGTGGGTCGCGTTGTGCAAGCTCCAAAGACAGGCTGGGGTAACTTGGTCTTTTCCTACCTCAGGGATGATCAGCTTACCTGTTTTAAAGTGCCTCCTGGTCAGATTTCACAGAACACGCTTGATTTTCTAGCGCAACTCAAGGACCCTGCATGTAACGACCGCGAATGGTTCGTACTTCTATTGTGGCCTTCATTCATTTATCGTTGACTGAGAATATTTACGCGCTTCTAGGTTCAAGCTACATGGTATGTGGAGCTTATGCATTGGGCCGAAACTCCAAGCTTATTTGGTAACAGAGCCGGTTTACCGTCGCGTAGAAAAGGAATTCAAGGACTTCATCGAGGCGTTCACTAATATGCTCACAGATGTCGACTTCCAGATCCCCCCATTGCCTCCCAAAGATGTCATCCACCGCATATATAGAGATGTCTGCCCCCTCACATATTTCCTTCTGCGGACTTGCGAACCTGATGTCGTGTGCGTAGGTCCGCTTCAGCAACGATAAAACACCGTACAAGAAGGGACTATCTGCGAGTTTTTCGAGGAGTGGCAGGAAGGGGATTTTTGCGTTTTGTAAGCTTCATGGTATTTTGCTTTCGCCGCAAATATCTAACTGTTCGTAGACCACGTGTACGCACCTCTTAGCATCGAAGTCGGATGAGCTGACTGGATATATGCGCGTTGTTTGCTCACACAGAATGAGTCAGTCATAGCTGACAATACTGGTTCGGTGCACGCTGACATGGATTATGATTAGTAAAGCCGGGTGACGAGAGCGTCATCGCTGCAGGTGCATGGTGTCCTGCTAAGAACGAACTTGCGACTCTCAGGTGTGTCTCGCTCCGCTTTGTTGCCATAGTTCTTTTCATGCCTTCCCACGCCTAACAGAAACCACCTACTTCGCTCCACACCCGCCGCTAAGACTCTGCACACGATCCTTTCTTCTGAAGCATTTACTACCCATTTCGGCCCTCCCCGCCCACACCCGCATGGAGATCGTCAGAGTGTGTTTGGGCATGAAGATGAATTGAAGGTGGCACCAAAGGGCGTGGATAAGAATCACAAGTATGTGGTAGATTATCATTCGAGTCACGAAGGCTAATTGATACACTATGCTATGCATTTCTAGAGATATCGCCCTCCTCAAATGTCGCTCCCTCGCAGTTTCCTGTCGGTTCACAGATGCCCAAGTCGTTGCACCTGGATCCGAGTTTATGAATACACTGCGTGGTGTTGCAGGTGTAATGACACCATTTGTCCATTGGTGAGTGCTGTTGCTGGCTTTCTCGGACCGATTCCGAACCAGAGGCGCCATTCGCACTGAGTGCTTCATTTTGAGTATAGCGTTTGGGGGACATGGACTAACATCACCTCCTGTAGTTTGAATGATCTGATGACGCTTGCTGTGGACGACGGTTCGGATGAAGAGAACGAGGAAGATAATACTGGGGGTCCGGAGGAAGATGAGAGTGAAGGCGGAAATGAATAACAAACAGGAAGCCTGGATTCATTTACCAAAGCTGAGCTGGCTGTTCAAATATTGCCAGTATTAATTTTCTCAGGTATCTTACTGTCATCCAGTATACACGATGGCGATTGTGTCCACCCCATCAGTTACTGTCTAAGACTAACCTTCGTTAGATAAACAGTGACTTCATCTCAGTATGGATGGTGGCAAGAAACCTTGCAAGGATGGTCGGACGGACTACCCGCCGGACTTTTTGTTTCTTGCAAAAATGCCGAGCGGACTGTGAAATTGGCCAACGTGACCAGAATTCTGTAACGAGATTGGCACGAATTGGTAATAGAGCCAATAACTTATAAGTAGCTGGTTCACTTATTCAGGTGCGTCGTTATACCATGTCAGCTGTCTCGCTCCAGACCACTGCAATCCCAATCGTCGACTTTGCATGCTTCGGGGATGGTACTTCCCCAGTACGTACGGCGCTCACAATGTACATGCGACGATAATCATTGAAGCTCCTTTTTTAACATACAGGAAGCGACAGAGATAGGAAAACAATTAGTCAAAGCGTGTCGAGAAGTCGGATTTGCATACTTTCGCAACACTGGTATCCCTCAGGCAGAGGTGGATTGTATGTTTGAATGGGTGTGTGTATATCACTGCATGTGCGAGATTTACCCCAACGAATGAGTGTGCATCAAGAGCAGGAGGTTATTCTCGCTTCCAATTGAGGCAAAGCTGTTGGCTCCGCATCCTACGGAGGGATGGAAACACCGAGGATATAGCGGGGTGCGTTGTCCTGAGTTACGAAGACCACATCGTAACATGCCTTAGCAAACGTCTTATTCAGGTGGGCAGGGAGCAAATTTCACAATTGGTACGTCTCAGTATCATTCGAACTGCAATATCCTGACTCGCGTAGGTATCCAAGTTCGACCCAACGCAGGTCGCCGCGATACAGAAACAAACTCCCGATTTCAAAGAATCATTTGACATTGGGCGCAATAATTGCCCACGCGTCTCCAATGTGTGGCTCCCAGAGCAAGTCCTTCCGGGTTTCAGAGACGCGGCATCTACTTTCTTTAATACATGCCATCGCTTTGAGATCGAGAAGTTATTACCTGCGTTATCTCTAGGGCTCGAGCTCCCTGGTGGAGGCGAATTCTTGGGAAAATATCACCAAAAAGCAGAGTGTCAACTGCGATTATTGCATTATCCAGCTGCGCCTGCAGAGATATTCGCACGCGGTGAGAAAGGGAGAATCAGTGCACATACGGTGTGTGATTATTTGAGCAGCAGTGATTATGTGTCGCCAACAAACGATAGGATTTTGCAACGGGCACGATTCTGTTCCAAGATGATGTTGGGGGACTCGAGGTTGAGTGCCCTCGTGGTTCAGGAAATTTCGTCGCTGCGTCACCCATTCCGGGAACGGCCGTTTTCAATATAGGAGACTTCTTAATGCGGTGGTCAAACGGTACGATTCTTTCGGCTGTTCTCCGCCATAATGCTTATATTTTATTCTAACCAGATACGCTTAAATCAACATTGCACCGCGTGTGTGCGCCCCCGAATGATGGGAAGTTGGGAATGGTCAAGGAACGCTTCTCGATCCCATATGTAAGCTCCCCGCAGACATTTGATGTGTGTTTGATGCTGATGCTGGATTAGTTTATATCTCCTGACAGAGATCTTTTGATTGACTGCCTCCCTGGCTGTTGGGATGAAGACACACCGAAGAAGTATGAGCCTGTGACAGCAGGGGCGTATGTTGACATGCGGCTTGATGCTACGTATTAATGATTTACCAACCTGGAATGATTATGTCTGGATGTTGCCTGGATGGTGAAGGTCTTTCCTAGACCTTTTACTTCTTGTTCCGATCTCGGCATATTATCTGAACTCCCTGGTGATCCGTCAGTCATCTCGTTCAACGCTACAAAAGGCTAGTGCGCTGCAATGATCCACTTTACTCTGCCATGTTGATATCATCGGATATCACCGAGCAGTACACGGGCGCCTTACACCCCAATTCGTTTACAACAGCTTGTGTGGATATTAGAAATCCATAACATTGAAAAAATTGCTAGCGTTTCATCAGTGAATCGGCAGTTCCAAACGTCTGAAGTATCAACGATAAAGGATTGAATTAGCTGATCACGTTACTGCACACTACGTATGTTGAGAGCCTCGTCAACTTGTGGAATAGATGATGGGCTTTGTCAGATGAAACACAATCAAATTGATATTACATTGGGGCTGTACCGGTAATTAAGCCACCATAGCAAATCTAGTGGTATCTGCAACCAAATCGCACACATGTAGCATATTCCAAGCATCCGTTCAGCAGCGCAAATCCGGAGTTGTTGATTTCGCTTCACGAAGCACGAGAACCGCATCGTACACATTCTGTGACGACGCTCCCGGAAACGGATGGTGATGCCCGACGAACAAATGGTGAGGAGTTTCCAAGCACTTAACCCGAGACGGCATCACGAAGAGGCATCCCAGGATTCCCAAACGAGATAAACGCACACTCGCACTGGCAACGTCTACTTGTTACGACCTCACAGAGTTGTGCCGGCGCAGAATAGGGGCAGAGTATGCGTATATGGGTGAGTTATTGAGAGGCAGGGTGAAGACGGTTGGGGTACTACTTGCGGGCTTGAAGGCCGGATCACCTATAGCATCGCGCCGCGAGAGTAAATAAGTGTGAGTCGCGAGCAGAAGCTCATCTACGAGCTTGTGCTGGAGGAGGGCACGAGGTATGAGCTTTGAAGTGAACAATAGTGGCAGGGCCAGGAAACCTGGTCGTATGTGGTATTGTGTGATATTGGTTCGTGCGACATCGCACAGAACGTTGGCCACCAATGGCGCTATTCATCAGACGCGGCGATGTAGTCCCCATGCGATGATTGGCTGTTCTAATTTTACATAAATGTATGCAATTGACTGATATCACATTGCTTATACTCGAGATTCCGCGACTGGAGCGCTCTGTCCGTTCCCGTTCATTTACAAAGCTTGGCACTTGATATTCAGTACCAGTGGCCCCGCTTCCTGCGATTGATTGATGCAGGAGGGCGTTTAAAGATCTGAAATTCTCGATCCGAGCCGAGGGTTGGCCAGTAATGTCTACCGAATCACCATCTGAACGTCAGTACGATGGTATATCCCTCCTGAGCTTAACACTTTTCACGGGCATTTGCTACGGGACTGTACTAACCATCTACATCCAGTGCCTCTTTTCATTGGTCCACAGTCGGATGCGGCAGCTGTCTCCCGGGCGACGACTATTTTTCTTCGGCTATACATCCGCCATGTTTATCCTTGAAACCTTATATGCTGCTGCAAATTCTCGAAGAGTTTGGATAGCGTTCGTTATGAATTGGGGCTCCCCCACTGGTCCAGCAAGTTACGAGATTGGTTTATGGCATGACTGGGCCAGTATAGTAGCAATGGCGTGCTATATCATCTCCAATTGGTTGGCCGATGCGCTCATGGTAAGATCATCAGTGTCATCTATGCTCATGTAGATCGTTGACTCGTGCCTCTCCTTAGCTTGGGCGCTGTGTGATCCTGTTCCGAAACATGAAAAACACAAGATGGCTGATCCCTATCACGTGCAGCGTGTTCCTTGTCGTTATTGGTATCTACTACGATATAAAGCGTTGACTTCAGAGGTGCTGACAATACATTGGCAGCGGCTTCTATCGATCTGTTTGTGAATACAACAGAAGTGTCCAAGTCAATGGAAGCAATGGCCAAAGCTCATTGCACATTTGTTGCGGTCGATCTCTCCTTTAATATTACCGCGACGTCATTGATAACCGCTTGTATCATGACACACCGTGCGAAGCTTGCGAAATCAATAGGTAAGTAAGCTATATTGCCTCATTACTCTGATATACGTCCTTCGTTCAGGAACTCGTGCCCATAGGAGGGAGTACATCAATATTATTGCAATGACTACTCAATCTTGTATGATTTCCTCGATTGGCTCGATCATCTATCTTATCCTCTACGCGATGGATAATTTTGTTCAGTATCCATTCATAGCCATCCAGAATCAAATGCAGGTAAGAGATAACACTATATCACGCCATCTAGTTTTAATTTTTAAGCAATACAGGTCATTGCACCATTTGTATTGATCTTGAGAATCATCCAGGGACAAGTGTGGACAAGACGGACAGATGTTAATACCACAGATCATTCGCTTCAAAGTGGTATCGAGGACTTTCCTTCCAGCTTCAGCGAGCATCGTCTTAGTGCTCGTTCTTCTGAGGCATCCACCGTCGTATTGGCTTATGGAATTCCACATTATTAACAAATAGCTCCGTCACGACCCTAACATAAATGTACAGAACGGTCAGAACATTTACATAGCCGTCTAGACTTTCGTCATGGACTGATTTCTGCAAGCGGTAGAACAGAAGTAATCAGTTCCAGTCTGTGGGTAGCGTTGGCACATAATGCATCCAGGAACCAGTCCGAGGGTCACTGCTTCTCTGAAGGACATTTAGTATCTTATGTCAATCGACCTCCTGTGACCACTTACTCTCGGTGTCGTGTGGAGCAGTAATCTGTCTTCACCCCACCTCTATCAACAAAGGATTGTTTGCCACAGTTGGGGACAAGACAGGTACCAGTAACATGACGGGCTGAGGTGCTTTGTTTCAGCGAAGCATGCGCAGTCTTGACTGGTCGTGACGGAGGAGCTGGAGCAGGTTCTTCGTCATCATCTGATGGATACGCGTCCAGGTCTGTGCCTGTGCCTGTATCGTCTTCGGCTTCCTCATCAGCATCAGCGTACTCCTCCTCGTCATCCTCGCTGGACTCATCTGCAAATAGGAGTAAGTATCGAAGTCAGATGAACGATAATGAGTAACCTTTGGTCACAGTTAAAACTGCGTGGTGTGTTGCCGGTTTAGAAGTTTTGATAGGTTGAGCAGTGGCAGGAAGGCGAACGCCATGCTTTGGAACCGATCGTCCATGCACAGCAGGTTGCGCAGGAGGACCGGTAGCGGCTTTCGACGCGCATGATTTACTGCAGTAATCAAAGTTACTGAACTTCGGCTTTTGCCCACAATACTGGAATGAAATATGTTTCATGACTGCCAGATCATCACGATCCTGAACTCACGTCGCAGAGCCGTCCCTGTTTTTGGGCCGGTGGAGAAACTTTAGCCTTGGGATGTGGTCCTGGTTTCGCGCGAGGCGCAGGTTGGTGCACAGCGGCCGCCTGAGCAGCGCACGTTTTGCCACAGTACTTATGAGTACCGAATTTCGGCGTTTTATGACAGTTCTACACACAAAATTCAAGGGTGAACTGGTACTAGTAGAGACACGGTAAGCGATCACTTACCTCGCAAAGTCCTGTAGCCATTGAAGTTATCTGAGCTGCTGCCCAGTTCAAAATTGCGTCCTGGTTTATAGAGGTGGTGGACATTGGGATGAGGCTGCGGAGACAGCCCAGGCGTTGGGGTGGATGATACCACACCACAACGTGCTGTCCGCATGTCAATGCACGAGGCTGTCTGTTATGAAATGGAGCAGTGCATCTAGCCCAAAGAGAGCAAAAAAGGGTACGCCTTCAGCGATTCTTAGGCCATCTGTTTGTCTCCTGTGCTTCTTCGATCAAGGGGAGGTATTACACGTGGTTAGATCATCTCGACCCACAAGGAGATTCAGTCAGTTCCAGCAAAACTTGGGTTGCGCTCACTCAGGAGATTGAAATACATAAATAAATCATGATGACTGTCCAAACTAACAAGAGCGAGGTTCAAGTTTGCTTCGTGTACATCACGACGAATCTGGGGATAATCACATCTGACACTCGAACAACTACCCTGTCGCCAGCGATAACCTGCAGGCATAACGTCAATGAGAGCTCTAATTTCAAGTTCAAATCGTTTACCGAAGTGCTCTTGTCGAGGTGTTGCGGCAAAACAACATCGCAGGCGATCATGACGCGGTAAGGCGAAGACAAGCATGAGATGGCGAATGCATCGGCAGAAGCTGGGTTTCTAGAAGAGTACAGTCCCTTGCCTTGTCTTGACAATGAATAACGATAAAGATGAAAAATGCGTCACGTGTGAAATAAAGATAGTTACCCACCTCCCTACATTGTATGAAATACCAAAGGCGACGCGTCTAAAAGCTGAGCCCACGACATTACAGATGCCGCACGAGTTCCACTTGCAAAGCGTGGGACCTTTGGTCCCCATGTCGCAGATACACTGAGATGCGTGAAATGTGCGTAAGACGTGAGTCTGTCCAGTAGCTTGTGAGCCCTGTCTATGGATAACTAAGTCTAGCACTGAGCTCGGTGCAAGAGGAGACACTCACAGATATTTATCTTTGGCATCGGATATACTTGTCGGATAAGATATTTCATACAGCTTTTCCACCAACGCTGATCCTTCCTGGGACAGCCACTTGCTATTCCACTCCCTTACAACTTGGAAAAACGTCAATCAAATGGCATAAGCGTAATTGATAATATCACGTACATTCTCGCCACACAGTCGCAGAACTGGGAATCTCAGACAAGTGAACGACATCCGAGGGAGCTTTAGGCTTCGTATGCCCAGCAACATTGTGATTATCAGTTTGTAGTTGCGTCTTGGGGCCGGGAGAAGCTAATGGAGGAGGGGGAGCACTCCCCTTCCTGTTGGCTCTCAATCTCTGTCCCAAGAAGCGTTTCTCCACTGCGACTTACTTGGCGTGATCAACAGAACAAAACCCATTGAAAGCAGTCCCTGGGTTGCTGCAGCCTCTGAGAAAGCATTCAGGCGCTGCCTTTCCTACCCCAGTTCGAGCACACGAGCGACCACAATAAGAGTGTTGTGTTCCACTTGGATCAACATATTTCGGCTTGATACCACATGCCTATCGCCGACATAGTTTAAGATTTCGATAGGAAGAAAAACCAGAGCCCGAGACATACCTCACACAAAGTAGCATTTCGTCGCACAGTGTCGAAAGTCGTAGTCATCGTAGGAAACATGACGACCTCAGGATCACTCACCAAACAAGATAACTAGCTGCGCAAATGGCCCACGTGTAATGCACACCCTATGTGCGCGTGAAGCAGCGCCACTGCGGCACTGCATCCAGCACAAACTATCACTGCATCATGGACCCAGCTTTCCTCGAAGCAGCAACGTGTCGGCGGCACATGGTGCATGGGAATAAGAGGATCGCGCCCCATACATAAGCTTCTTCAAAGACCGAAAAAGAGTGCAACATAGGCGACGAGCGTGAAGCCCACCGCGAACCAAGTGACGATACTGCAATTATCTCGAAAGTCCCAGAAGGCACTGACGTCAAACAAAGACAAGAGTAGCTGAACAATACTCCTGACGCACCACATGGACCTTGCCCAATCATTTCGGGTCAGCTCAACCAAACCACAGAGTCCCCGCAAACTTGACTGGATCAAGAAGGGACTCGAGGAGGATCGTGGATACCTGTCGGATGGCGGCAAAGTCAGTATTACCCCTACAAGTCCTGCACTGCCGCCGCGAACACCACGTGCATCATCGGCGCAACGTCCATCAACATATCCTCAGCCATCCTCACTCACCACCCGCCCAACTCCGCATTCCAGTAAGACGCTCTCAGATGGGAAGCCAAATAAAATTCTGTTCTATCATGCCCACGACCCACACTATGGTTTCACTAATTTCTCATCCGACCCCATTGAGTACAATGGAAAGAAATACCCCACGAGCGAACACCTCTTCCAGTCGCTGAAGGTAAGCAACTTTACCAACAGTGCCATCATCTGATATGTTACTCACCACTGCCATAGTTCATGGAACGCCGTCCCGAGCTCGCAGAGCACATCAGAACGTGTTCCACGCGTCCGCGTGTGGTATTTGACGAAGCCCACAGGTTCAGCCCTGAAGTGCGATCTGATTGGCTGCAAGTGAGAATTGAGATGGTGAGAATCAGTATCGACTGCAATTGCGTTCAGCTGATGACACAAAAAATTAGATGGACCTTGTTCTCTGGCACAAATTCTCGCAGAACAGACATTTGAAGGAAGAACTACTCTCTACTGGAGATGCAGAACTTGTTGAGGTTAGTTGATCTAGATCGCGAGGGCCATGACGAAGTTTACTTATACTCCACAGGATTCTGATAAGGACTCATTTTGGGGTATCGGAGTAGACCGGAAAGGCCAAAACCAGTTAGGCAAGGCTTTGGTAAGGCTTAGGACCAAGTTGAGGAACGAGCAGAGTAGCAGTGCAGGCAACAAGGCTTTGACGCTCCTGAGGAAGACTGTTGGACGCTGATATAGCATAGAACTTGAACACACTTGAAACGCTGGATTTGTATATTCTCATCCTGGTACAGCACTTAGCTTTGTCGACAGGCTGAATAGATCGTCCTGCGGTGAACGAGATGGTAGGAGGCGCTGTAAACTTCAAGTGAATGGCGCACCTTGAAAAACTTGTCCAGGACTATGACATATTTTTAACTTTCCAGTGTGAAATAGTGAATTGGATTACATAATACAATAATTGGACCCGGACAACTCTAGTACGGGTAGAACAAAACCTGAATAGCACCCACGTTTGTACGACCTATAGCTTCGCCCGAAGTCCAATCAATAAACGTAATGCATGATGTTAATGTCGTATCTTTGACCATCGTGTTTGATCGGACAGCGATCGAGAACTGCGCGTTTTAGATAACCAATGGTCAGCGATGGCAATTCCACGTCTGAGACTCTGTGATCCAGTGAATGGTTCAGTTTGGAGTAGCAGCCCAATTCGATTGAGACGGATGGAAGGAACATGTGTGCAGGGTATAAGCAAAGACTCTCGATTGAAGGTGTTTCAGAATTTGAACTTTAACGAGCCGACAGTGATTTGGTGAAGGACACGCGCCGAATGATGGGTGCAAGCATTGTGGATGTCCTGTTCGAGTAAGCCCGTGTATAATACAAGCACAAATGTAATACAGATACTGTAAAGGTACGAATGAGAACTGCTTGAATAACTGTGTTTCATACAGTATGAGTAACTGCACGCTGCAAGCACATTGTAGCCATTGGAAGTATAGAGCACGTTTGGTCTTACTTGAGATCTGAGTAAAAAAGTGCTATTAAGGATTACAGATGGGGTAACATCAATGAAAACTTACCACTGAACCAAGCTCGTAAGCTAGCCTTCGTAGTTTCGTCACTCTTGTCCATCATAGATTGATACGATTCGACGCCTGCTCCAATTCGACCTGCCCGAATGAGTGCTTTGCACAGTTGCTTGTTCGCGGTTTGCCACAAGGACTCGAGGTTCCAGCCGAAGAGCTGCAAAACACGCAGATGAGCATGAAAAGTGCATTCGATTGCATGGTATCAACGTACCACGGTGAATTCCTCGTGCGTAGAATGAATTTCCAATTGATGAAAGGAAGCGCTTGCGTTGACGGCGGCATTGAAGTGGTCAATAGCTTCACTGTGGTGCGCGTTGCGGAAGGCAACCATTCCGAGTTGGACGCGTAGATAGGTCTGATGTGCAAGGATCAGGAAAATTAGTGCCAGCTCATGAAATTGGGCTTCATCAAGTGCGCGATACTCACTTCCACGATACGGCATGCAACAGGATCGACATTGGGAGATACAGCTAGCTCTCCGAGGCGCAGCATTGCCTCCTCAGGTTCATTTGCGTTAAACAGTGAGATGGTCTAAAAATCACATTGAAGCACATGATACGCAAGAAGAAAGATTACTTGCCTTGATCAAGAAAAGGAAATGACTGGTCTTTAAATCTCCATTCGTGAACACGGACGCAAGGTCAAATGCTGTATTCGCGGCCCGGACCTGCCTCAGGCATGCCTTGGAGACGTGGCCTGCAAACGAAGGTTGAATGCTAACGGACTATCCACCAAAGTTAGCTTTCAGAGGTGAAAATATAGGTCAATCTATACCACCTTGATTGAATCAAGGAGCGCGCGGTCCCAGTCGGATTTTCGCGCCATAATGAATGCGCGATTGGCATAGGATATGTGATTGTTGGCATCAGCATCAATTTCTCCATTTAACACCGTTTCAGCGGTAGACAAGTCCCAAGCTATGCATGCATCGCGAGCTGTTGGGCTCATAGCAAAGATCTGCGCGAAGCATGTTCACATTCCGTTCTAAGAGTCAAAGGTAAGAGCATGCCTGTAAATCAGGGTGGGCCTGAGCCTTGGCATAAGATGTTTAGATGGCAAAAGGGCGCAAAAATGAAACAAAATTACCTGGTGCATCACCTGCTCCACGAGAACATCCTTTGGACCATCCTTTGGAATCGCGTTTTCGGATAGTGGCCACTCTGAGATTGTCTTTTCACTTCCGCTGAGGATGTGCATGTCATCTGCGGAAAATGCAACACAGGACACCGGGTGAGAGTGCTTGAATGAGACAATGGTTCGTCGATCTGAGAGCCGCCAAAGGCGGACACGGTGATCTGCAGATGCGGAGGCAAGGAGAGTGCCACTAGAATTTAGGGAAATAGCGTTGATACGTTCGAAATGGCCCTTCCAGGGATCACCGACCTGCTTCCAGGTCGATGGATCCCACTCCCGCATACTGGAATCAGAATCATCTCCAGCTGAGAAAAGCCGCGTGCCATCGGGCGCCCACGCGAGTGAGATGTTCCATCCTGAGTGAGCCTTGAAGTTTACAATGCATTCCCTTGTGCTTGTATTATAAATTTCGATATTGCTGGATGTTGCGACGGCAAGAAGTTCGCCAGGCGGCGAATACCGAACGCAGTGGACACGATCAGCGCAAGCGATTGGATTTCCTAGCAGCTCCCAGGTTTTCGTACTGAAGAGTGACGTTACTCCATCGAATCCACCTGCAGTTGCCAGCATCGAGCCATCTGGGCAAAAATCCAGCGATTTGATGAACTCGTGGGCTTTGATGACTTGGGTGAGAGGCTCCCCAATATCTGCATCCCAGGCGATAACCCCTCCATAGACATCACCGCTTGCTATCAATTGCCCATCTTGTGATACAACCAATGCCGAAACCATAAGGCGATGTCCCTCCAATTCTTTCAACACAACGCCCTCCTTCATGTCCCACAGGACGACCTTGCCGACCGCGCCCGTGACCATGCGTCGTCTGTCAGGGAAAACTGCGACTGCGCCTACATGATTACCTTCGTTGAGAACTCGAACGGGTGTGGGGTTTGGAATGATGAGCTGCGCCATTTTTTAGAGGTTGGTGGTGTTGGCGTGGACTTTGTTGCCGAGTTACATTTTTGCTGCTTCACTGTTAGGCGCCCAATACACGAGTCTGGTCACATAGGCGCCTTGCTTCTCGAAATGTCACGGCTGAGCTCGTGAAT
The DNA here is from genome assembly GCF_016647635.1 of Suillus subaureus. NCBI lineage: Eukaryota > Fungi > Basidiomycota > Agaricomycetes > Boletales > Suillaceae > Suillus > Suillus subaureus. The sequence goes on from NW_024538570.1 coordinate 801,304, forward strand.
CACCGCAGCTTTTTCAATTCTCCACGCCCCCTGACTTTCCATTAGGTCGGCATTCAAAGACTACCCGTGGCATCTTGAGCCTTCCGTTCCCTAGAATGTCACCCCATCTATGATAGAGGTTGGGGAACTTATTTGATCTCATCCGAATCTGGGATTGGTCGCGTTACAGGTATGCAAAACTCTGCTATTATGGATCACTGAATGAGCGTTCATCCGAGCTCGGTCATGGGTTTACTCCAATTTGATATTTCGAACTAGTTTTATCCTTTGATCAATCATTGTCTCACTTGCTCGGGTCGCCCTGCCTCAATGTTCGTGTGTTTCCATATTCCCGATACAGCGTCCATGGATAGACTCGTGGTAATCGATCACTGCTGTCAATCGCTTTGGAGAGATTCTCCAATGTTGCACGACAGCTTCTAGCGGGCAGCCCAGCTTTGTTTTATACATGATCAAAATGATGTTGAGCATATTCTGTAGAAGTCATGTCGCCGACAGCCTGATGACATTCTTCCGTTATTTCTTTGATCCCAATGACAGTGGTACGCATCTTGCTTACCATGTTCTTGTTCTTGTCTTCCCCATTTTATGCGCATCTTCCACCTATCTTATACCTCTATTTGGCTTCTGAAGGCGCTATCCACTTCATACAAATCTTTATCCCCTCAAACATTCATTCCTTCCGTAGTATGCGCTATATCATTGCTAGTTTTTGCTTCTGATGTCCCTCATCCGTCCTGATCTCCATTTGAGATGCAGAATTCCTCGAGGTTAGCAGATGAGGTTCTACTCTGACACAGCAGGATTCCAACCAGGACTGGTCCCAGAGTATTGGGGAAAAGATCAGTTGTGCAAGACCTTGGTAAGCCTTAGGATCAAGTTGAGGGATGGGCAGAGTGCGGGAACCAAGGGTCACGGTTGAGGTTTGATGCACAAATAACTAGCATCTGCAGTCCACTGGACCCCAAGTGGAGTCGGACCGCCACCATCAGAGTCAATAGAGACCTCACAGAAGGTTGTGATATACTACAAGGTAGTTCATCCTCGCTGTATGAGTTCATGTCTGAAGATACTTCATCGGGGATAATATTCCAGTGTTTTGAGCAATATTGTACGATTCAGAAAGGTTTGTTTTGTGTGATGTTGCGTCATTTCCACTTGGCGCCTGCATCTAAGTCGTGTCACGACGGTACAGCATGGGACCAAGTCAAATAAATTATTCCAAGGTTTTCAAGTGGAGCAATGTCCTGTGAATGATAATTCGACTCGGGTAAATAACAACTCTTGCGAAAGAAGGACATCCAAACCACCAATCCCTTCTCATGCCCCAACATCACTCATCAAACGCACCCATAGCCCGCACACCCTCTACCAACTGTCTATATTCCCTCAACAACTCCCCCACCTCCGACACTCTCAGATCATCCTCCGTGCACTCCATAAACCGCTTGTTAGGCGCCGGAAGCCGTATCGAAATGGGAGAAGCCACGCGCGATGATGTCGGTGAGTCGATGCGGTTGTGGTGCGAGGGGAGTAGCAGTGAGGAGCGTGTAATAGGGGGTGATACCGTCTGCAACAGGATGAAGATGTGTAAATTATGGATAGAGCACGTCAGCGATGACTTTAACGCGTGAATAAGCAAAGACAGACCTTGTGTGTATCCGTTCCTGACAGCCTCGAAAGCCCTGGCACCTGCGCCAGCCGATCCGTTAAGCTCCTCCTGCTCAGCGCAGCAAGCTTCTTCTTTTTTCGTGCTCTCCCGCTGTTCCCACTCATCATGCTCTCGAAGCTTCGAATACTTCTTGCATCGTGGGCGTGTTCTTCTTCCTCACTTTCTTCTTCTTCCTCGTCCTCGCCGTCTTCCTCTTCCTCATCGCTCTCTTCACTCTCGTCCTCCGTCCCTCCCACCCCCACATCTTCATTCATATAAATCGAGCTTATAGAACCCGGGCGCGACGACACCTCCACGAGCTCTCTCTGCCCATCCTCCCCCTTCCCATCTCCCTTCCTCCCCGGCACCAAACTCGCAATTGAGAACCCGCTCTCTCGCCTCAATAGCCCCATGTTCCACCGTGCATCACTGGTCTCTGTGGTGGGAGCAGACGTGAATGTCGAGGTCAGGGTAGGCGCTAAAGTCGGAGCAGATATTGAGGTGGGGGCGGATGGTAAGAAAGAGCGGAGTACACCGAATGAGCTGTCGACGACGCCGGAGATGACTTTATTAGCGGACCCTGCGATGGCGTCAACGCCTTGTTCAACGCGTCCGCGGAGGCTGCCAGGCGCGTCTGGTGGCGTGTCTGGTGGAAGCGTAGTGCGCACGATTGGGATTGGGGTGAGGTCTGCGGTGCTGTAGAAGATAAATGTCAGCGTATCGAATGGGAATGGATGTTAGAACATGGGAAACAAGGAACAGCGGTGTAAATCAGGTAAAGTCACTATATGAATGATTGAGAAGCTGAAACGCTCACCTAACAATACCAACACCTTCCCCAACACCCACAGCACCAAGATCCACATTCTCCAAAAACTCCACGACAGCCATCAAATTAATCAAACAGTACCGCTCCTCTCCACCAGCGAATGCAGCATTGCGGTAACGCTGGGTGAACAAAAGGTGCGAGACCAGGCGTGCGGGGTTTGATTTGACAACAGCAAATATAAGAAGTGGGAGGAGGACATCGCCTGATACTGCTGTCGGCTGTTGGGCATGAGACATGGTCAGTCTGGGCGAGGAAGCGTGGGGTGGGATGGGGATGGAGGATTCTGTCGTCGAAGATGGTGCCTGTGGGGATGAGACACTTGGCAAGAGAGACAACTTCTCGGGTGACCCGTGAGCTGCATCCCCATCGGATTGTGGATTGGGTGAGAATAACACGTCGGGAGAAGCAACGAGCGGGATATCCACAACTTCGATCGGTCCCGGGGGTGGGCTTGCTTTTCGCTGCGGCGGCTCGGGTTCCTCGAGCTGTTTTTCGCCATTGCTGAGTTTAATTGGAGGAAGGCGGGAAAGACCATCTTTGCGTAATTGAAATCACATATCAGGGAATAACACGCATACATACGTGCATTTCACTCACCTACTGTGAGCTTGTGCGCTGCGACTAGCACAGCTGCCTTCTCACTGGGAGATCTACAGGCAACGTCTAGCTGAGATAACGCTGTGAAAATATCAATGAAGATGAATCATCAGTACGTGTGGATGGGTTAGGAAACTGACTCTCTCCACACGCTCTGACTACGATGTCGATCTCGGACCCAGCGCCGCCAATGTCAACATCAAGATGCTCGAGCCCTAGATCAAGAAGGTTGAGAGCTGCGATGTGGCTCGATAGTGCTTCGTCATGCGAAGCATCGTCGGAGTAAGATGGAAGGAATAATCTAGTAGGAATCAGCGCTGGAACGGGAAAACTGACTCTTCCATACTGTTCACGTACCGATCATAAAACAAGGTAGATAGAGTCCCCTCCACCACCTCAACGAGATCCTTAACCCTGGACTCTTGTTCTTCTCCTGATGCTTCGCCTTTCTCTTTCTCGATTTCAATCCGTACTTCTCCCTCTAATTCCAGATAAAACTCCTGGAATTTCTTAGACAATTCTTCGGGGCGATCTTTCCCTGCATCGAGATTGACAGCCCATGTTCCATGTTTACTTGGGCTTGCGCCGATATCGTGGAGCTTCTTCTTCCCAGCAGGACCTCTAACAAACGGAAGTAACGGGGATGCAAAAGATTGTACGCGCTCAATGATCATTGCTGGGACACCAGCCGTTTCAAGACTCGATGTGAGCTCGGATTTGAGCGCAGCAAGAACGTCTCGCATCACCTCATATCGATATACCGCACGAGAAATGCTGAATGCGCTAATGAGAATGGGGTGATCCTCTGGGGGAGGTACTAATGGCGTCTGTATGGGTGGGAGGGAAGCAGCAATTGATGGGGGTGTGGTCGTGGGCTTGGCGCCGAATAGAGAAGCGAAAGGCATGGCGAGGCGCAAAGGTTGGGTAGCGGGTGTGGGTCGCGGAGGTAGGGGTGGCTTTGGTGGACGAACTTGAATTGGGAGGGAGGTGCTGTGTGCCGGGACTGCATATGAGGGGTATCCAGAGTCTGGTGGGATTGAAGGGAGTGGAGGAAGAGATGAGAGAGTGATGTCGGGAAACTTTGTTGGCGGAAGTGAGGAGCGAAACGTCAAATTTTCGCTGGGTATACGTGTTAGGTCAAATTGCTAAGTAACAAAAAACATGGAGGAAACAAACCTGAATAAGTGTCCGCGCAAGCCAGAAAGTGTAACCACTTGAGTATTTTCTTTGGATGAGGATCGCACATGAGCACATGATCTGACATGAACTCAGGCGTGATCTTCTCCTGTCCTGAGGATTGTTCAAGTGGGAGCAGCAGAGACGCCTACGAAACCATTTTCCGTGAGCTGAATTGTCACAATCAATGAAAACGTACCTTGCCCTTGGTAATAGCACCCCATATTTCAGCCCACTCTTCAGTCTCCCCATCTTGACTTAGTTTCTCTAAAATAGCCCATCCAAGGCATGCAGTATCGAGACCAATGCCCTGTGCTGCGGCCTTCAGGTTCATCAGCTGGAGCTTGCTAGTCGCGCCACCCGTGAGTTGGTGCTGCGGAGAAACTGAAACTGGCGGTTGGGCGCGGTACTAGTTGTAGGTAACCTCTGTCTAGATGGCGTGTATGGGGCATACTTTGGTGTCGAGGAAGACTGAGTTTCCGGTGTGGGACTGGGAGAAAGGGTAGATGAACCAGAAGAGAGGAGTGGATGCGTGGCGAGATTATCACGAGAGCCAATCCTGGCAATAGATGCGCCTTGGGCGCGTCCTATCGAGACAGCAGGAAAGTGTCCCTCTCGTCTTGTAGTCATTGTGGTGCAACACTGGTTGACTGCAGTTGAAGCTTGAGGTTTATGCAGATAATGCAGTTGTAATTGCTCTCACATGCGAACGTTGCTATGATAACTCGTCTACGATCTTCAAACAAAGCTCAAGTATACCTGACTTTGTGAATGCTGGTCCAGTGACTAGAAATCTGTTGACGTCAATAGCCTTGCGATGGCTGGAAAGAGTTGATGTTTAACGGACACGCTTCAAGCGTAAGTATGTTCCCAAGACCCTCGCCGAAAAGAGTAATTCAGCCCCTATGGAATACGTTACATTCGAGCTCTTCACAATTGCAACTTGAGGACAGACTGTTTACCAGTCTAACCTAAGGATATTTTGCGCACAACGAGATAATCGAAGTCCATATAGTACCTATTTTGAATAATTCCAATGTTAATACCGTTGCACGAGATACAACGACTAGCGGTTCAGTAAACGGCGATTCAGACGTCAACGAGCCAATATTAATTAATGACATTAATTTGGAATCCTCAGCAGGCTAGTACACGTGCAGACTCGTGCATCTCAATCAGCCCTTCTGCAGGTACTTGCCATTGCAACCACTATCTTTATAGGTCTGCATGGCGACATCCGATGATCAGATGGGAACGAAATTAGCGTATGGGAACTACAACGCGGATAGATGGATCCCCAATATTGATATTCCTTTCCTCAGACAGTGAAACAGATTCGAATGACGACCTTTGCTCACCATTATATTTATTATTATCGCTGAGCTAGAGCCGAAGGGATTCACTTGATCTAACTTTTGTCAAAGTATTATATATGTATATACTGACATAAACTTACTTGCGCGTACATAGTATGGAATATGATGAAAGTCAGTCCGGACTACGTAGATGCGCACTCATATAGAAGTACAGGATCTGCCGGAACCCGAGAGACATAAAATACAATTATGACTACTGCAAACAATTGAGCAACGTGATTCTGAATGACTGAAAGCAATAGGTCGTTTGGAGTGACGATACAGATGTGAAATGTCGCATGAAATCGACGGCTTCAGACTATTGAGATAACCCATGAGCGTGAATGAGATGTTCTTCATGCATAGGTCAGGTCGTGAGTCTAAAGTATTCTTGGAAAGATGCACCATTGTAAGTTTCTAGCTTTCGGATAAAATAGTGAGGCAAGACGGCAAATCCTTCAAACACCACTGTTTTCGAGCCAAATTAGATGATAATGATTCCAGAAAGACTAGAATATATGAGCAAGCCGATCCGGGATGTCTTGTCTCATCAAATGGAGAGAGGAATCTGAGGGCAGGAAGTGCGGTGAAGCAACGTACTGTACTTCACGGAGGGTGCAGGTTATCAGTGCGAGACATAGTCGCAGACAGACAGGTGATAGATGTTCACTTGGATATTGCTATCAGTAGGAATTTCTATGACAGACCGTAGCCGCAACAACATTCTCTCGACGTCTCTGCCCTGACTAAGGTCAAAAGGCGTCGATATTTGCGATGACGGCAGAATGTTTGCAAGTGCGCAAACTACAGATAAATGCACGTATGCCAGCGAGGGGTCAGCGCACATGGACAGGAATGATACGGTCGTAGAACTTCTATACCTCCATTCTTGGTAGTAGCCCACTCGATAGTGCAAACATGAGCGAACTGGAGTCCTTGTAGCCGACGTATGGGAATCGCATGATTTCCATGAGGCGTTCAGAAACTGGAGCGGTTCGGCAGGAGCGTCAAGTTAATATGCAATAAGGATAAGTACCATATAGTCAAATGTCTCAAGATGATGATCTGTGTATTTATTTTAACGACGAAACTGCCGCAGGGTACAGCCACACAAGCTGCGAGACCCCCATTTCCTTTATGTGGCTTTTGATACTCGAGCCAGATATTTTTGCAATATCGGGACAACAATCTGCTTCGATGTCACAATTCCAGCCATGGTGACCGTCCTTCGGTCGGAGGTTAGTCGCCCAGAAATGCCACTACGAGTTCGCTATAATTGATATGGATTTCTAAAGTGGGGGTATCTGGAGAATGAATCTAAACAGCAGGCTGAGAGATTCTCCGTAGTTCGCCGCAATTAGCAGGATTTTTACAAAGGAAGGAAAGTATGGAAGATTATTGTCACATACTGAGATCTACACTTGCTAGGTAAAACCCAAATTTAAGACAACGTCAGCATTTGTTGTAATTTCTTTGTCATCTCTATAGCACGCAGCATCTATGTTGCAGGTGATCCTGTAATTTGACAAATCATCCCCTGAGTCGATAGATCTCAGAGTCGGTTGGTGATTCAAGTTGCCCTGTGTCGGACGATGTAATTCCAGTGGTACTAATGCAAGACGGACGCATACACTGGTAGGTGAAGAGTTTGCAGCATGGTTACCCTGTGCATGCAAAGCTTGGGTGAGACCTGTAATGATGAGGATAAGTTTACGATATGGAGGGAAAATGTCATAGTATGGACAGACAGGAGCACGTCATCCTCGCTGTACGGGTTAGGCTATGGATGAATCATGACAAAATACTTCATCGTGAATACGAGTGATATTGCATGAAATTTTGAATCTCATTCTGCTTGCTGCGGAGGGACGGCTTAGTACTATTGGTGTGTATTGAAATTTGATGAAACAAGCAAAAATCTCAAGAGTATGTTTTGTGGTAATTCGAACTCCGAGTGCCAAACTAGTCACGACCGATGATTACCTTGACATTGGACATTAATAAGAAAGGATTATCAGAATCTCTGCCACACACTTATCGCTTCGAAGTTCTCCCTAATTGTTTCGAAGTCAAGCCCATGGTTTCCTGCTAGACACGATGTCTTCTGCAAGTGGTCTGCGACAACCCAAAGAAACGAACAAAGGGAAAAACGGGTTTCGCGAGAGATACATCCCTCTCCATTCTGCTAACCCAGACGACTTGGCCATTAGCAGACACCACTTTGCTCAGTACGTCCTTGCGTCCAAGGGGTCTTATAATGGCCCTTCGTAAGTTTTTCTTCTTATTTTGTGCATTCCAGTTTATGTTGCTGAGGTTCTGCAGGCTGAAAGAACTCAAATCCACTCCGAACGCAGCCCCGGTGGAGACGCTAGCAACTGTTGAGGACAGGATAAAGGAGCTCAAGAGACAGCATCAAGAAGATATCGAGTTTCTTACTTCATTCCAGGCTGCAGAATACCGCCAAGAAGTCCTTAGCAGGTATAACTGCATCGACGATTCAATGATGGGAGTAGATACGGAGGATTTGATCCAGGTTGATTATCTCGCTGCCCTTAATGTACGGCTTCCTTTGTTTGCAACTTTGGACGAGTCTGAGAATGTTTTGAAGGAGCTGTACAATGATGCACGGCCTATGAAACGTTTCCAGCACGATATGGACGACGCGCTGTCTCAGATCCGCTACAACTACCTCAAATCCCTCCTCCCGCTCCTCACTCAGCGTCGCACACTGAAATCGCGAGAAACCCGCATTCGGAGACAACGCGATGCGCAGTTCCCGCAGAATATCGAAGAGTATCACAACATCCCGGAACGCGATATTCAGCTGCGAATTGCGCGGTTCCTCCTGCGTTCGACTTCTGAGCGGGAAAAGATGATGGATGATTATGGATGGGTGTGGAGAGCGGTAAACCCGCTGGTCTCAGCGTTCAAGGCGAATGTAAGCTATATTCCAAAGTATAAGAACGCTAATGTTGATGTTAATTTGTAGGAAGGATTCAAGAACGAGATATTGGAGTCAGTCAAAGATGCACAAGCTTCTGATCCTCGGCATCGGCCAACAACGACCCCTGGATGGCAGCTGTAACTTGCATATCTTCGCACTGTCTTCGTATCATGATTGAGATGAGATTGCTCTATGTCTGTGTCTGATTCATTCAATCAAAGCAGTCCTCTCGCTCAGATTGGTGTAGCTCGAGACACGGGCGCTACGTGCAAATGAAGATAGATGGGCAAAAGATGGGTGACAGTTCGTTTGTCCTGATGCGACGAAGGGTTTTCGCATGTGTGCTCCGCAGTAGCCCAATGGATGTTACGATATATCGATTCTCATTGACAATGACCCACCTGAAGATGCCCCGCGTTTGAAATTTCTCATCACAGCGTGAGGCAGGTTGAACATTTCGTTCGGACAAATGATCATATCATCGATGAGGCTAAGAAATCGTTGGTATGGGAGAACACATGCATTGCCATCGATATCTGATATCGTGACATTCATCAAGGGTTCTGTTTGCAGGGTTTGGCTCTCTATTCGTGGGATAAACAACAGTAAACATGAACTCAAATGAGTTTTTCTCTTCATTGTTCACGGATCAATAGATGAGCATAATCCGGCGAGATGCATGTTCACGAACCTCGCAGATTCTTCACTCCAACACTCCTAATTGTCGCACCTCCCTTTGTGGAAGAATCAAATAAGATGTAGGGTCATTCGATTTTTCGACAGTTGGACAGTGCTTGAAGCCGCAGCTTGATAGACGACAAAGTTCTCGGGGCATGTTTGTACATGTTAAAAAGCGAGGCTGTTGTCAAGTGTGGAACTCCATCCAATCAGATTTACCCTACACGATCAAAGGAGTAATTCCTCCGTATTGCAGTAAGGCTAGCCCTGTTTGCCTCCGGACCTGGTAGGGAGAGTTGTGTTTTATAACATGGCATGTGGCGAATTTCCCACTGATCAATACGGCAGATTAGCATCAACCCAACGTCGCCACTGTTGGGCATGATTGACCGGGTAGTGAGTTCATGCTCAGTCCACTACCCGTATATCTGCATTCACTCTGCGTTTAGCGTTCAATTTGGGTGGGTAAATGACATTAGTCCACTTACATCAAACTCTACTTCCACGACAGCTCTGTGAGCCGCTACGTGACTCGTGTCAACTAATACTTACCTTCAACTATATTGCCAAACGTGCTTGTTGTGATATCACGATGCGGACCTCGGACCAGGAACTGGTTCGACCAAAGTATCATGATTACGATTGGTGGGAACGCTGTGCAGATACAGTTTCAGCCTGGGCATTTGTCCGATCATTTCTCACCCCAGCCTCAGGCTTCTAAGGCGTGAAGATCATTGTCAGTGTCGAAGAATGTAGCCGTCCCCCCTGAGGGGTAGTAATAATATAATCTATACTCCTGGATGTCCTGACGACAGACGATGGTTGACGACATCTACTGATGAGCTAGTTAAAGTTTTACTGCGTTTTCCTAAGCAAAGCGGTGCTGCTTACTCAACTTTAGATGCAGCGCCACGATGGCAGTACTTACTGCTGTGTTGGTTACATTTCGTGAACATCGATTATGATTCGTCCAACTTTGATTGCGCGGGTGCGGTCAGTTGACGTGTCCAGATCGTTTATTCACAGCTCGCGTACAGATGACCGGGATCAATCGATCTTTCATCTAGGATAAAAGCGTAACGGACTAACATCCTCCGCACTCAAAACTTGTTCCTATTGTATTTCCTGTGCTATATTGACCTTTGAGCTGTGGCTCCCGAGTCCCACTCTCCTTGTTCTCTACTAGCTGGTCTTGTATCCCTCTCAGCTGCCTTGTCTTCTCTACCAATTATCTAACTCCATTTGTCAACCAACATGCATCAGTATTATCCGACTTCTCCTGCAGGATTAGGAGCATTTACTACACCTACGCGGCAGGGCTCATATGGAAGTAACTACAGTGCCGTAAGTGCGGTATTATGGTGTCATGTCTCCCATCGTCAATAATTCCCCACCCTTAGTACAGCGCATCGACCCCCAGTCCCCAATACAGCTCCTCGGTCCCAAATTCTGTACACACGCTCATTGCAGCAATGAAAAACCTTCAGTCCACGCTCACTCTATGGTCCACCTCAAGAGCATCCCCTGACGCAGTCAGCGACGCCTACATGCAATTTGGAGTCGGATTTAACGCCGTCGTATGGGCGTTCGAAGGATCAGGGGTTGACACTTCGTGCGTCTTTCCCCCCTTCTGTCATCAATAAGGCTATACCTGAGGCAAACAGAGATCTGCATCAAATTCCCGCGCGATTACGTGCTGTGCTTGAGACGTGTCTAGGCGAAGACCCTTCCCCTGCTGCACTGGAAATGTATCAACCACGAATCCGACAGCAGCTATACGAACTGCTGCAGGGCCTCAAAGCAAAGCAGGGTGCGTGGCGCAGTGCTGTGGCTGCGGGGATTTAGATTAACGTGCGTGCAGGCTATGCAGGGTGGCAATGATGATGAGAATAACGTCCAAATTATGTAGTCCATTCTCGATGATGATCTGCAATCTTGGTGGTAATTGTATCTTCTTTATATAAGTATTGATTGCGACCTTTGGTTTGGTTATTTTGCTGATTGCCAGCAGTTAATGTATTTCCTATATATTTAGTACAGAAGCGCAGAATTTACATAGTACTTTGCAATCGACTTGCAATGAATCACGCTGCTGTACATTGTACAACTTTCTCACATTCTTCGTGCTTTACTTGGGATATCAAGCGTCTGGAAGTTCTGCCACACACTCGATCTCAACGCTTGCGCCCAGCGGAAGAGAAGCTACACCGATACAAGTCCTCGCAGGCATCGCGTTTTCCTCGAAGAACTACGTGAAGAGGTCAATTGATCTAATTGAAAGATCTGTTGAGAAATAGAGACATACCCTCACGTACACACTGTTCATTTCAGAAAAATCTCTCGCCAAATTTGTAAGATAGACGTTCGCTTTCACAACGTGTTGTAGTCCCGATCCTGCAGCTTCGAGAACCTTGCGCATATTTTCAAGGGCAGCAATCTGTAACATTGTGTGACCAATTAGTTCACGGGAGATAACAAGTACGGCCTCACTGTTTGCCCCTGCACTCCACCCTCAACGATCATGAAATCGCTCGTACATCCAATGTTGCCCGAGACATATACAAATCCTTTAGATATGATGGCCTGAGCTGAACAAACTCATCGTCATCATCCATTCACTCCTGATAACGCGAAAACTCACAGAACGTAGTGAGGGGAGGGACGGCGTCAAGAGTGAACACAACCTCTTTGGTCATCGTAGGATACTATGTTGAGTTGGGGCCTAAGGATTTAATGGAGGAGATAAAAGGCATCCAGCTTTTGTAAGCCCAACTGGTGAAAAGGGTACCGAATAGGTTACTATCGGTGATCTGCTGACAGCTGCCAGAAGATCGGAGTTGTCAAGCTCCTTCGAGCTCGCGAAGTTCCTTACGGAAGATAGACCTTCGAGGCTGTGCAACGGTGTACCCGGGCTTGTTAACTTTCCGGCGCGGTCGAGTTCACCCTGCGACATCCATATGTGCATGTGCATGCTTGATATGTATATCGTATATCGTACAGCCAATATGTGCAGTGGAATGAACATGCAGGGGGTCTGAGAGCCTGAGACTTTAAAGGGACTATAGCTAGTATTAAGGGGAGTCGATAATGTAATTACCTGTAATTACATGCTCAATACATATATTTGGCACAGAGTGCACTGAACCCACAAGTCAAAAGCAGGAAGAATTCATATATAGATCAACAGTACTTTATAGGAACGACTATAACCCTCTATCAGCTGGCGCCAGGAAGTGAGAAATACAAGTACAACCGGAGCATGCTCGTCCCTACTAGACAAGCCAACCAGAAGGAAGGAAAGTCGTCCCGAGTATGCTATCTATAGTCCGAAGCACCTTCCCTTTCTTTTGGTAAGTTGCTGGCACTGGCCGATGTTTGTGTCGTGTTCGAGTATCATCGCACTGTTCACTAGTCTCTGGTAGCCGGAGCCTAGACGGAGGATGAAGACTGCCGTTCTGTTTTTATTATGAATGGAAGCTGTCGGCATTTCGTGGAGGCCATGAAGCAGGCCTGTATTAGCGCTCTTATCGCGTGTGGTGGATTAGGGGAGTAATTGCATTCGTCACGGTGCATTCCAGTGGCGTAGTGTAAAATTGGCTAAAATCAACGGGCCGATGTCATGATTGCAGAACGCCTTTGTGCCAAGGCTGAGCGCTGAAAGTCCGAATACAGAGTTTGGGAGGGTGGACTAAGGTGAACCTAGACTTGGATGCAGAGGATGTGGCCGTCAGTGGCTGTGACCATGGTCCAAACGCCATCCTTGTCCTTCACTACGTCGTGCTAGTGACGATGTTATAGACAAGGGCGGCATTTGTCAATCACCGTCGAGCACAAAGGCAGTCCTGAACGGTCATTACTAGAGCACGCAGCTGCGGACGCAGGATCTCGAGAGGTAGGAAGCATAACTGCGAGGTTTAGAACAGGTCACTTATTCGTTTTTGGCACCGCATGGCGCAGTTACGGTGGACACCATCAAGGCTGTAACCATGCGGAAAAAAGAAGTGACAGAAGGCGAAACTGTATCGCCAAAATGGTCAGACGCTGATCACGATACACCGGGGAAGGTGGATGCTTCTTATTAGTAGGACTCCATATTGACCTACCTGCAGTTACATCGGGCTGCCCCAACGCTTCAATCCTGCAAAATGTGGATCAAGGGAATTCTAGATCTGGCCGAAAGCCTATGTGCGAAACGCCGAAGCCGCAGAATGCTGAAATCAATTGCCCTCTCTAGAGACAACCCCACGAGGCTTATTGAATTCAGTTGTTCAGGGACACAATGAACGTACTATGGTGCAAAAAGGTCGATAATATGGCATCGCCTATAAGGTCTAGAAAACTGTTCCCGCAGAACAGGTATCACTGGACAAGCCCTCCATGACTCCAATCTGTACAATCAGAGATACAGTCAAGCGAAACTTTCGGCTGCATCCTGATCTACCGGATGATGTGGCAGTCCAACGAGCTAAATGCATCCCAGCTTCGTGAAACAGTATGATCTGATTATCAAGGGGAATCTTGCAACGTCAACGCGGCTGTCATGCATGTCATGGATTGGCAGGTCATCGGAGCTGTTCGGACAAATTTACCTCAGTACGATTGTTTGTCGGTGATTGCATGGCTGAGTCAGCGAGGTTGCGGCAGCACAAGACCATCCAATTACTTACTCGTTGTTGCTTTCTTTGGCTCATCCCATTCGCTTGAAGATACCTTTCCAAGAATTGGCAGCGATAACGGTTCCTCCTTAAGCTGCCCAGCCCATCCTCATCATACAGCCAACTTGCGCCGCCCTTTCGCGACCTTCGAAGTGCTGCAAGCAATCGGAGGGGGCAATCGCCAGTTGCCCTTCATTTGCTTGCCAGGATATCACACCTCGAGCGTAGAGGTCAAAGTGTTACCGGTTGAGCTTCTACTCGTCAAATCTGCATTACAGGTCCGAATAACAATTCTACGAGGTGGTGGCTGACACTGGCTGTCCATAGTGACTCCGATATCCAAGTGACTGTGACACTCCAGTTTTGTTAGCAAGTGGAACTATGCCAGCACAGCCTACGTATAGAAATCGAGGGTACTCATCTTTGCCTTTCCAAACGAGAAACTGCCCCACAAGGCATGTGCGAGCGTCTTTGAAGTCAGAACAAGCACCAATATGGCAATATCACATTCAAAGTTTGCACGTCAGCTACTAGCACGAATGTCTCGTTGACATCAAAAGCACGGGAATACGTCCGCAGCCTCGCTCGACATCATGAAGTATCTGGTGTGCCCATAGGTAGGTTTTCCGATGGATCGTGTATCGTCAGCAAGTTGTTTTCGCAAGGCTACCAATATCCATAAGATAGACATTGGGGCGCCACATTCCTACCCCGACTTTTCCGACTTGGTTCCGATGTTATAAGACGCGATTGTCTGTGATTCTCATCCAAGAAATTGCTCATCCACCTCGACATATGAATTCCATCCGTTCTCCTGTACTAGTCGTAAGTGACCTGCTTATGGTAGAAGATTGCAACTCGGTTGAATTTTTAGGTAGAAGCTGGGCCAGCAGGTCCGGTGGCAGCGTTGACGCTCCTCTAGAACAGTGTCCTAGTCCGCATCATCGATAAGGACCCCAACCTTCGCATCGAACAACGAGGTGCCGGAATAATTATTTGCCATACATCCACTTGTCATAGCAGCATTGGTCTCATTGAACATACGATCTAGCCACGCTCCCTAGAACTCTTCAACTTCTTGAATGTTCCAGAAGTCAAATCCGGGGAAAACTGCGCCCCATGGCCCGTTACTACAAGCCAGGGACATTCGAACTTCTGATGGAATTTTCGGTGGCCCCGCATATGGAACCTACGCCCACGATACTGTCGTACACAGAAATGTCGGTTTACCAAGTAGTCATGCTCAAATCCTAGGTGTGATTCTGGCATGCCACCTAGAAAAGTTCTCTTGTTCTCTCGAGATGGTCCAACGAAGCCCATTCATTTTTATGCTCGGTATTAACTACCAGTTCAGCAGCATCGTACTCAACGAATTTGTGACACCTGTTGAGGGAGACCTATCAACGCCTATGGGGTGCCCGACGAGGGCCATCTGGAAGTCGGGGACACGGCGCCTGAAGCATCCAATATGCTGCAAGTGGGGCGCGTAGAGTCTGACGTGAAGACGCTTTTTGGTCTGTACAGACCTTGGTATTGCACTGTGTTTGTGCTTGCTCCGAGTCATGCCGACGCTGCCCTAATTTTGGGCGCTCATGACAAAGGCATCGTGCGATTGGCAGTTGTTCTACCTTCATCCACACCTATGACGTCTGTTGCATTCCCTGCTGACTTCGTTCTTGTCGATCAGGATGGCTATACTTATTCGGCTTCCCTCTTGAACTCTGGCCAGACGAAGGTGTTTATGATACGGCCGGTCGGAGTGATTGGAGCGATCGTACATGGCATAGAAGACGTGAAGATATATTTCTTGATATTTTTTTGGATGAGTAGTGGTCTGTTCTTTTATATGACTTGTATTACCTTAAACCTCTGAACCCGTGAGGATGGGGTAGCACTGATGTAGGAAACGGAGCTCAGCATCTGAGTTGATGAGTTGTTGGAGGTGGAAAGTTCACGAATAATATGAAGGCAACAGCATCAGGCTTGGGATTAGAGCATAGTACTGTAACCGGTTGCTTGATCTTTTTTGATCTTTGACTAAGTTTGGAGTTACGAGTATAGATTCAGACGCTAGGGAAGCGAAGAACCTAGCTCAGCGAGTGCGGCGTGAAACAACAAACTACCATAGACGTGCAGTAGATGGTGTAGTAAATGAATTTGGTAGTATTGTGAGGTACAGTGACGACACCTAGTGTTAAGGCTGCGCATTTTTCTGATTAAGAAGGCTTTCTTGCTAGTTTGTACTGTGAATATGGTCAGAGGCCGTACATCATATCCTCCAATAATTGCGTGGGTGTTGCCACTGGCAGAAGAGCTCGTATATGCAGCGTAGGGGTTAAATTTCCACTTCGGGTCTGCTTTCACACGAAACATTGCTATTCCCACGATCTCAGCCTCCCCTACTGAATCAACCCCCGGCACGCCCACCGGTATCACTATTCTCCAAATCCTCAAGAAAACGTCAAGATGGTGAGTCTCGTGCCCATTCGACGTCCGATATGTCTTTGCACATGCGTGCAAGCTTCCTGGGTGAAAAAACGGGATGGATTTGGGCGGTTGATGGGTGGATGGAGATGATCTGTGTTGGATGACATAGTATTCAACGGGAGTGGTGGACGTTATTTTGCGTGTCTGGCCGGTAAACCCACTGTTTCATGTTCGCTGACACCTTTTTGATTCTCTACAGACGAAAGGTTCGTTTGGGTTCGATTCGATTGTTGGGGTTTAGATTTGACGGATGGCTTTTTCGATATTCTTGGATCTTCTTTTTGTTGATCAGGTACTTCGTCCTTTGGGTGCGTAGTGCTTTCCCTTCGATCTGGAGTATCTCTCTCATACGGTTGGATTTGAATCGTGCAGTAAGAGACACACCAAGTCCCACACGCTCTGCCGGCGCTGTGGCCGCCGTGCGTTCCACAGGCAACATAAGAGTGGGTTTCTACACCTCTTTGTTAGGCGGTGTCTGACCTCGCATTCGCTTGTCCCTGTCCTGCCACCATCCCCTCCATCTAAATCTACGCTGAACAACCCGTCATTGTCATAAACCAGCCTGTGCCCAGTGCGGCTACCCCGCAGCAAAGTTGCGCTCGTATGAGTGGGGCCAAAAAGCTAAGCGCAGAAAGACCACCGGTACTGGGCGCATGCGTACGCTCAAGGACGTATCGAGGAGATTCAAGAACGGATTCAGGTGCGTTCTATTCCTATGCTCACCCCAATAATCATCCTAATCGTATGGACTTTGTACAGAGAAAACACCGTCGCAAAGAAGCGTGTCAGGCCAACCGCGGAGGCATAAGCATGAGCGGAAACGCGATACCGCGCTTGCATGTTGTTTTACATACTTGAGAATTTTATCCTATGCCGCTCGCATCATTTTCTACGCACGCACAGAATACATGATTCATGCCATGCTTCCTCGTCGATCCTGAGTGAAGCGTTGAACGTCATTTTGATTTGTCTCGTCTTTCTGATTTTACGAACATCTTATACTCCGATCATGGGTATGAGCCTGGTTACTTGGTGTTTCGACCCATGTGTGTTTCTTGATTCGCATCTACGTTGACAGCAAGTATTTAGGACCAAGTAGCTTGAATGTCTAACTTCGCAGACAGGGTATATGCTGCTGCACCTGGTTCCCTGATGCTGACCGTCCTACCTCACGTTATTGATTTGCTGAGACATCCTACGCGCAACTACACATCAATAAAAATCTATTACAATCTGCCTAGCCCAAAGGAGTCCATAATAAATTCCTGATAAATTATGATATATAGTCCCCGTTCAAGCTGGTGGATATCGTCGGTCAACATATGCACGATGAACGAACATAAAAGACCGAAATAAAAAAAGGAAATACCGATAAATACTTTGCGCTCGTCGCCTGGTCGCATAACTATCGCCTACAGTGCGTCCACCACTATTGCCCACAACACGACCCCGGGGTCTTCCACTTCCTCCTCCCATCCTCCAACCCCAACCGAACCGTATCCCCATCACTCTCATCCCTCACATGAAACGTCCTCGCCTCCACAGCCTCTTCATATTCCCACTTCCTCACCACGCGCAAAGCGATATACTCAAATGCGTCGCTTACACCCGTTCCGGTCTTTGCGGATGTGAGGAAGAGCTTTGGGCCCGTGTCTGGTGGGTCTGGAAGGGCGGAGGGTAGGAAAAGGTCCGGATCTGCTTGGGGCGTGGTGGGACGTTGGCCCCGCGTGAATAGACTCGGTGTGATAGTAAGCGCAGACGAAGAAGTCGTCGTAGTCGTCGTCGTCGTAGTAGTAGTTGATGTACTAGACAAACTCGTCATTCTCCTCATTCGTGCTGGTGATCCCGGTTGGGACCCAGGAAGCGGAGAGGACCGTGCACTTGTATATATCTCAGAGAGGGAGGAAGAGGGGGTGTGGAAAGAGGTGACGCCTGAACGGAAAGTTCCGTATAGTGATGTGCTGGTGTGGAGTGTACTTGAACGGGAACGTGATTTTGAGAGTTTGTGGTGGTTTTGGATGTCTATTCGGGCGGAGGGGGCGAGGAGGGATGCTGGGTCGGTGTGTGACCCGAGCCCGAGTTGATGCTCAAGAATGACATCCTCGTCCTCCCCTGAAATAGGGTCTACCACGATCTCTCCTTCCACATGATGCTCTGCAACCTGTGGCTCAGGTTCCGAAAGAGGCACAAGCTCCTGCACGAATCTCTGCGCTTCCTCCACAGTGACACCCATCCCGGGCTGTAACAGATCCATTTTATTCCCAACGACCACACAACAAAAGTTATCAACTTCTTCATCGCTAACCGGTGCTCGATGCTTGAACTCCTCCCACCATTTCGTGAGCGCGTGCATAGTCTCAGGTGCGCTGACGTCAAACATGAGTAGGACGGCGTCTGCGCCGCGGAAGAATGCAGAGGAGAGCGAGGAAAAGCGTTCTTGGCCCGCGGTATCCTATCGTTGCGTGAGCGAGTGGAAGGTATGAAGAGAGCTCGAGGGAGACTTACCCATATCTGAAGAGAGATGACCTCGGTTGGTGTTTTTGGGTCAGGAAGGGATTTTGTTATGAAGTCTGCACCGATTGTTGCACGGTAGCCAGTGGAAAAACGACCCGATATATACTGCGGTAGATAAGTAGAATGAGAAAGCTCAAGCAAAGGTTGAAAGGTGGAATACTGACCTGACCACGGAGAGAAGTCTTGCCTACGCCAGAAGCGCCAATAACGACGAGCTTGATAGTCCGCATCGCTCTGCGTGTTCTACCCGTCGTTGAGCATTAATCATCTATAATTTAGTTCGGCGGCCAATTGCAGTTGCGCCATATGGTGCTCTCTAAGCTCTCCGGTCAATGTTCCCACTGCCAGCGCGAAAACCAAACAAGTCCAAATCCTTGACTAGTCAATGCCTATCTACCTTCGTCTATATATAAAGGGTTTTGCTGTGTATCGATACGGGTCCTTCACACTCCCTGCTCATTAAAATATTCCATCCTCCCAAGCCCGCTACCCCCACCACCAATCCCAGCACTTATATGGTCATTTTAGAAATAGGTTTCAAACTTGTGCAAAAACTTCTTTTTGTGGGCTGGTACATATCATAGTGGGCACATTTAGGAATGATATGAGCCAAGAATTAAAGAAATCGGCGGTTGGGTTGTGGAGATATGGTCGAAATACTGAACTTTTGGCCCCACCAACATATGTCACCATTATTGACCTCCAGATGGTCTGGGACCATCACCAATCGATTTCTACGCTTGAAAAACCCCAGGACTGTCCTTTACATTATCGGTATCAAGTTAAAATCATGTACAGCACAATATAGGAGGTAGGAGGGGGGAGGAGGACCTTGCATATCTCAAGAATGCGATTTTTTCTGGGAATTCTGGCTCAACCATCGTGTTCAGAGTGATCAAGAGCCCTCAGGAAAAATGCTGTTGGAGCACTGGCAAGTCATGGGAAGTCTGTAAAAATCGATCTTTGTGGGGGGTATGAGGCAAACTGACATATTTCAATCCAGACAGCCTTGGAATATTCCAGGACCATTCTCAATCGATTTCTGTGATATAATAACCATAGGTGCACCCTTTCACATGCTGGTATTTACATAGTATCAAGATATATGAGATGGTAGGGGGGAGGGGGACCTTGCATATCTCAAGATTGTGATTTTTTCTGGGAAATCTGGCTCGACCATCGTGTTCAGATGGCTCAAGAACCCCCAGGAAAAATACTCCTGGAGCACTGGCAAGTCATGGGAAGTCTGTAAAAATCGATCTTTGTGGGGGGTATGAGGCAAACTGACACATCGCAATTCACACAGGCACCAAAGGGTTATGGGTGTTTCACGATTATATAGCACTTTTCTATATGGGTCGTGGTTAAGAAGGGGTCGTTTCAAGACATTTCACAAATATAATCCTCCACTGGAACTGTTCCACTGGAGGGTCACAGAGTACCAGGGTATCGACAACAATGATCTCTACTGGAACTGTTCCACTGGAGGGTCACAGAGTACCAGGGTGTCGACAACAATGATCTCCACTGGAACCGTTCCACTGGAGGGTCACAGAGTACCAGAGTATCGACAACAATGATCTCCACTGGAACCGTTCCACTGGAGGGTCACAGAGTACCAGGGTGTCAACAACAATGATCTCCACTGGAACCGTTCCACTGGAGGGTCACAGAGTACCAGGGTGTCAACAACAATGATCTCCACTGGAACCGTTCCACTGGAGGGTCACAGAGTACCAGGGTGTCAACAACAATGATCTCCACTGGAACAGTTCCATCGGAGGCTCGACTCCATGACAAGACAAAGACATTATGTAAGCTAATACCTGATCAACTAATTGATGAAAACCAATGTCGTAGCCCTCGTCAAGGGGAGTCTATCCATAGTCTAATGACATCAATAGGATAAGATCCTAATGAATTATAAGCAAAATACTCGAAATCGAAGGGTTCAACAAAGCAACTCAACCGTGGGAACTACTCCGATAAAAATGCAAAAATCAAGCAAAATCAAGCAAAGTCTGAACGAGGATTCGACCCGGGCCATAAGGATAAGGATAAGGAATACGATAGTCAAGACTACGATAGCAAAAAATCAAGAAAACAAGCAAAAGACAAGGATAAGGATCACGACGGTCAAGACTACGATACGATAAGCAAGTCAAGGATAAGAAACGCGATAGTCAAGACTACGATACGATAAGCAAGTCAAGGATAAGAAACACGATACCATAGTCAAGACAAGGATAAGAAACGCGATAGACTACGATACGATAACTTACGATAACAATACGATAGTCAAGGATAAGGATAGGATAAGCAGGGCAATCATATGTTAGACCGTCCCCACCCACCCTACCCGTTAGCTCTCTCGTCGTCTCGTATAAAAACATATTCTCTCGGTGTCTCGCTTCTCGGTTAGATAGCTTAGCAACACACTACAATACACCACAATACAATACCCAGCAAGACAAGCAATACAACAGCAATAACTCAGGCAAAATCAACCAACACAATACCAAAAAAATAGCAGAAATCACCCAAAATGAACCCAAGTCTGAACAACATTTTCGCCTAAGCCTGCCCCTCACATCAACCAAAATCAAGCCATGCAATACCAAAAAAATACCAAAATGAACCCAAAACCAAGCCCAGTCCTGACAAGGTTTTCGCCTAAACCTACCCCTCACATCAACCAAAATCAACCAACACAATACAAACAAAAATACCAAAAATCAACTAAAGTCAAGCCCAGTCCTGACAAGGTTTTCGCCTAAACCTACACCTCAGATCAAGCAAAAATCAACCAAAGTCAAGCCCAGTCCAAACAAGATTTTCACCTCACCCTATGCCTCAAGATCAAGCAAAATCAACCAACACAACGCCAAAAATCAACCAAAGTCAAGCCCAGTCCTGACGAGGTTTTCGCCTCACCCTACGCTTCAGATCAAGCAAAATCAAGCAACCCAATACCAAAAAAATACCAAAAATCAAGCAAAGTCAAGCCCAGCCCTGACAAGGTTTTCGC
Organism: Suillus subaureus; assembly: GCF_016647635.1. Lineage (NCBI taxonomy): Eukaryota > Fungi > Basidiomycota > Agaricomycetes > Boletales > Suillaceae > Suillus > Suillus subaureus. The sequence continues at coordinate 823,218 of NW_024538570.1, forward strand.
CTTCGCTTACGCTTCAGATCAAGCAACACAATAGCAAGAAAATATCAAAAATCAAGCAAAAATCAAGCAAAGTCAAGCAAAGTCTGAACAAGGTTTTCGCCTCAGCCTACGCATCAGATCAAGCAGCACAATAGCACAAAAATAGCGAAAATCAAGCAAAGTCAACCCAAGTCCGAACAAGGTTTTCGCCTCACCCCACCCCTCAAATCAAGCAAAGTCAAGCAAAGTTGAAACAAGGATGAGGATGAGCAACACGATAGTCAAGACTACGATAGCAAAAGACAAGGACAAGGATAAGAAACGCCACACCACACGCTACGACAACCAAGTCAAGTCAAGGATAACAAACACAATAGACCACCACACAATAACAACGCAAGACGACACAATACAATACAATCGCATACAATAACAATACAATAGTCAAGGATAAGGACAACAGGGCTCACCATACGTCAACATTCTTAAATCCCCCCCACCCCCCCGCCCGTTAGCTTTCTCGTCGTCTCGGATAAAAACGTATTCTCTCGGTGTCTCGGTTAGAGTTACCATACAACAGCCAGACAAGCAAGGCAATAGACTACGATAGTCAACACAAGCATAAGGAATACGATACAAAACCGCAATAGATCACAAAACACCCCAATAGTCAACCCAAGGACAACAAATACGGCACAATACCAAGACAACACAATACCCGCAAAATGGCCAAAATAAACCAACCCCAGAGCCATAAAATACCAAAAATAAAGCAAAATCAAGCCCAGTCCAAACAAGGTTTTCGCCTTCCCCTACACGTCAGATCAAGGAACACAATAGCAAAAAAGCATCGAAAATCAAGCAAAGTCAAGCCCAGTCCAAACCAGGTTTTCGCCTTTCCCTATCTATTGGAGTCAAGCATCTATGGTCCCATAGATGTTCCTCGAGGGAACACCTTAATTTGGTTAGTAAAGGGAACAGAGGAACACGAAGACCAATATTCTGTGGGAAAAGAGGGAACACCATGTCTTTATTTGGTTAGGCAAGGCACGAGGGAACACAGGGTTAGTGGGAACAGAGGAACATTATGTGTCATACTGTGTGGGAAAGAGGGAACACGGGAACATTATGTGTCACAATCTGTGGGAAAGTGGGAACACAGGAACATTGTCTGTGAGAAAGAGGGAACACATTCTTTATTTGGTTATGAAAGGCACGTGGGAACAGAGGAACATCATCTGTGAGAAAGAGGGAACACAGAAACGCTGTCTGTGGGAAAGTGGGAACAGAGGAACATCATCTGTGAGAAAGAGGGAACACATGGTCAGAGTCAACAGGGGGACATCATGTCTCATAATTTGTGGCAGGGGGGGAACACATTCTTTCTGTGGCCCTTAATTCACTGACCTTATTTACTCACCCCAGATTTTTCCTCCCTCATCTCTCTTGGCTCTATTCTCCCCATCTGACTCCATCCCCAGCCCTCAATAAGCTAGTATTTTATGTATATATTTCTATCAAAACATGATCTAATGATATTTTCACCCAGAACATAATGTTCCTGAGGCCCTGCAGGAAGTGTGCTGATACAGCATGAAAGAAGGAGGTGCTCACCACACCCACGAACACATTCTGTAAATTGTATAATTTGTCTGATAGACTGACCAACCTACTACTGCAGGCAGAAGTTGGCAAATGTCAATGCAAATCTTATTTGTACTGCAAGCAAATGATCAGGAAGGGCAGGGGGCATACCATCAGCAAGGCGTGAAAAAGGCTATTAACTGTATGCTTCATAGATCACTATCTATAGACTGTCATCCGCAATGAAGGATGTTTGGCACCCAAACATGATAGAACCACACTTTAATTGCCGAGTGTCCTAGTCCAATGCATTACAAACAGGATAACAAGCATTGTTAATATAACATGGCCATGTGGTGAGTATCAGACTTAATACATCATCCTTACAGGATCTTGCGCTAGTACTTCCCTTTGGTGTGTTCCATTACAGCGACCCCCACCATGTCAAGTCTGATCCGCCCTCTGTACTCTATACGATGACAGGTTCTCCCCAACATCTTTGCAGCCTCCATATTAATGTAAACCTCCACACTTACCTATGGTGCATGATAGCCCACTTGCCATGCCATGTCAAACCTCATCTATGCCGCATCACTGCCTCGTCAAGTGCCGCGACAAATCCCACCTGCACCTCAACAATTTTAGCTGTAAGTGCAACTTGGGTATTGCTTCACTACACACCAGCTACTGTAATTTTTTTTCTCATTTCTGCTTGCCTGTGCATGGCTCAGTCATATTTTATATTGTTATCCTGTCAGATTCATTTACAGCAGTAATGAAAAGAAACTACTTTCCCCATCTCTCTTTCTTCACTCCTGTGTGAAAACAATGTGCAAACATCGCAACAATTTCACACCATAGACAGTGCTGTGTACAGTTGACTGTGTGTGAATGCATCTGTATGAAAGTCGAGCATAGTGTGTTGGAGAGTCAGTCCACGGCGGCCATTGATCATTGTTGCATGTGCAGGCCATTATGGAAATTGTTTATGGTTGACGGTCCAATTGGAACACTCACGCTCAGCGAAACCCGACAATTTAGAGGTTGATCCGTGAAGATATGCGTTAGAGTACAAATTGAGGTGGATACAAATCTAAGAAATTCGGGACGGCAAAACTCAGATTTTGTGCAAGACGCAAAGAACCTTTGGAAAGGTGAAAAAAATGCAAGTATATCAGACTTTGATCGCCTAGTTTGCAAACTTTGCACGTATTGCATGCATTGCATGTTTATGTGTGTGATTTTCGCGTGCAAGTCCATAGTTGTGCTCTACAGATAATGTTTATTCCCAGTTAGTGCAGTTGAACCACGTGCATCTTCTCATCCGCCCACCATGTCATTTGACCCCGCTGCGACCCCCGCTCGATACAAACATTCGCTTGTCTTTCTAGTACAATATGACAACCACGAGCCTGGAGCAGCGAGTAGCCTTCGATTTGCTCACTGAGTCTCACCATGACTGTCGGTCTCTGTTGGTATTGTCTTCGAGAAGAGGAACTCGGACCTTGAGAATGCCGCGATCTTTGCCAATAACACATGTCAGATGTCAGCAAAGGTAGTCCTCATTGATATATGAAGTCTGTTTGTACAGCAAATCATTCAAAGGTGCTATGTGTGTAAGAAGGCGAGTTGTCAGCTATAAATTGCAACATCGTGACATTTCCTGCTGGCAGATTTGAGACATTACATCAGTCATACATAGCTCTATTGCCATGAAAACATATCAGCAAGAATAATGTGATTTGACTGTTATTGTGCAACGATGCAAGCGACCGTGGAATACTGTACTTTCAGATCGGCCATTGGCGGCGGAGTTAGTAAATGTTGCTATGTCATCTTTGTGATTCATCATCACGCTTGCCCTTGTCCTGCTGATACTCACTGAATGCCTCGCATCAAGAAAATAGGTCGCCAGCGACACGGGGGCACGGTGCTTCAACCTCACTTCAAACCCGTTCACAAACAATATCGTGCGATGACTGCAGCAAAATCTGCAGCAAAGCATGCTGCCATCAGTGGGGCACTTCCTCAACCCATCCGTGATTTCCGCATCCCTGTCACCAAGGCCGAACTCTCTATGGACCAATGGGATGCGCGTGCACCCCACAGAATTCATTACGGTGTTCCGGAACTGATAAGCTATGGTGCAGGGGATGCCGGTCAACTTGAGTTTTTGCGGGTTCCTGCTATGAAGGACCAGCGGATTCTCGGCTATGTGCTCCTCCCCGCCAGATATCGGTCGTCCTGGGTGTATCTTTGCTACTGTGTAGAGTACTGGCTCGCAGTGTGGAAATGTTGGGATGGTGAGTCAAAGAAGCATCAAAAGCAGAAGAAAACAAAGGCGCAACAAGAGAGGGCAGTCCTGATTGACACCTCTCGCAAGAACGCTGGTGCACGTTTCCTTCAAGCCATGGTTGCCAGAAGAATTGTGTTGGAGGAGTGCGTGGCGAACGGCGTGAATGATGAGCGGATTAAATCACTCGACGAGTTCCTCATTCGCGATCACCGAGATTGGCTATTCGTGGAGTTCGACGAGTTGCCTGACGATGCGGACATATATTTAGAGGCCGATCCATTGCACCCAGAAAACAAAAAGATATTCGGTACGCGTACCTGATGCGGACGCGTGCATCTGCGCTAACTTGCGATGGCCTCAGAAACGGGCTGGGGCGTAAATGTGAACGACATCTCAATGATGCTTGGCCAGGCAGATGATGCATGGATGTCCAAGGGACTTGACCTCTCAGTAATGTTCAAGAAAGAGATGGATGCAGCTCTCAAGAGGCTCAGAGACGGAGGGGAGGAGGTCCACATCACACACGATGAAAATGCAGAATTGCCAGACAGGTGGCATGAGTCCCATGAGCCACCAATACAATTCATTAGCAAAAGAAAGGACCAGCTCCTTCGCGCGGTGAGGAGTGGATGGACTTGTGCGTCTGCCCCACTAACATGATATTTGAGTACAGGAAAGAAATACATGAATGCAGCCCTCCATTTTTAGCTGAGCTAGAACACGAAAACAACACTTGCGACACTCACAGTACCAGATCTTCCCACCCTCCTGTCACTCTGCGTTTTTTGTGCCATCAGTACTCTGGCCTTAAACAACGGTCATACAACTCATACAACAGGAGACAACGTCTCTGTCGGCATTTATGTCACATGCTTTTTAATTACTGTACTCTAGCCATGTCTTATGTGTCACCCGCAACCAACCAATGTCATGATTCGGTCAACCCCTCTGCAGGAGAGAATGGAGCAATGATGCAGATGAATGTCAATGACTCTTCTGAGAGCATCACCACCCTTGCCAGTGAGGTTTCTGTAAGACAGGGCATACATTGGTGGCAAACATTTTTAAACTTGGGAAGGGCCAAAACCTTGCTTGCCCTTGGCATTTGCTCCCTGCATGGAGGACATACAGAAAATGGACGGTATGTGTTAAGTCTGCTCAGACTCTGCGCCAGAGTCCGAGAAACATATCTGAGGGCGTCTGGTCAGAAAGTTCCAGGCTATCTGTTATTGCATTAATGTAATAACAGTAACCCGGAACTTTCTGACCAGAACTCCACAGTGCACATTGTTTTCTAACCCGCATAATGACTGTATGCCCTTCTGAATGAATCCACCAACAACCACCCCTATTTCTCCTGTTCTACATCGTACCGGCTATCAACTTCCTCCTGCTCCCAAGTACCTCATCACCGCCTATTGATAACCCTAATAATAAGAACTTGTCAGCCACAAGCATAGAACTGATCATGATCTGGTGTGCCCCTCGAGAGGCAAAATAGGGTGGCTCAGCAGTTGACGGCCTCAGTTTGTGCCGTCTTTGCCTCTGCAGTGCTCCCTGCAAGACATGGTTCTCTGTAGTCCACCTGCTGGTACCTTAAGGAGCAAATGGTTTAGTACTGAGAAGCCCTTGAGAATAGGCCATAATCCGTTTAGCAAGCAAGGTTCGACTCTCTTTTATCAGAAACCAACGATGAACATGTCTTAGTGGAAAAGGAAAGATACCGTCGCCATCTGCTTTACAATTCGCACAAGGACACAGTTCCTTGGGCAGTCCCTCCCTAACGTTGCCAAATGCTGACACCCATCATGCTCCAAGGCATGACGATGATGTGCCAAGTCTCATGAGAGGCCACCTATGATAACCAATGTTATGAGTTTCATCAGCTCGCTTGCGGAATTGAATGGTTCTATATGTGGGGTGTGCATGTATGTATTTCCGTGATGTCTGAGTCCGATCCTAGTTTTTTTTTGCTTTCAGAGACATAAAGCAATGAAAATACATAACATTGCACAAGCATCTAAGGACTTTTATGCAAATCATTGCTACCAATACATGGTCATACACGTAACTCATATGATAGAGCAAAAAAGTCACATGCAATGGCATCAGATTTGAGTGTGATGTGAGGCAAACGCAAATGACGGTAAATGACTATACAGTACACCTTCTCATAACGCATAATTCTCATGATGCATCAACTCTTGGTGGGTCCCGCTGTGGGACACAGGTAATATGCATGCATAACGCATAAGTCTTAGGACTACTTTATGTGTCATTAGAGACGCCTTATTTGGGGGATCAAGTCCTGTTGAGGGTGGAGATATCATAGAGGTGGATTCAAATGATGAGGATGGTGAGGAAGATGAAAATGTGACTCCGTATTACACATTTGCGCAAGTTTTCACGCTGTGTCAGCAGCTCGAAGATGCTTGCCTTCAATTTAGAGAACTTGAGCAGTCATATCATCTGTCGAGGCAGCTGCGGCCATTTAGGGTTTGGTGCGCAGGGAGGAATTCCGCAGGGCAAAGCAGACAACAATAGGCATTCATATACGTATTTCGGCGCTTCAGCTTTGGTAAATAGTCATGTAATATTTGGTCCCGACATTATGCCTTATGAGAAAGCGTACTGTAGAACTTTTCTAACCGTGTCGGTAGCATAGTCAGCCACTGAAAAATCTTACATTTGTCTGTGTTTGGCATCGCGAAAAGTTACTATAATTGTCATGTGTAGTTGTGTGGCGGTATA